>NC_060138.1:1140395481-1140698512 GCF_021461385.2 Schistocerca piceifrons
CGTTAGCATCTTACGAGTGATTCTTGGAATAGTACAAGTTTATTTGGTCCCTTACATTACTGCAACCCACAATACTGATGTGTCATGGGGGTAGCAAATAGCCCTAGACGGGGAAACGATGTGCCACTACCGGATTTCCTGGGCAGCCGGGACAATAATTATTTCTGCCTTTTTCTTGGGATTTGCTGAATTTGTGTCTCCCATCGTACACAAATTTCCATGAAATACAGTTCTAACCATATACGGCAGGAATTTCGCTACGGACGCGCTGTGCAGGCAGTCCTCGGCTTACAAAAATCGCACTGTTCTAGTCGGGTACACACTCATAGCGCACCTGCCATCTTGGTCTGATTGCAGATCATTAATCATTGGCCATATAATACTGTCCTTGGGCTACCTTCCATGCGACATGTGCTGCCGTCTTGTAAATACCTATAGGTGCCAAATTTATGTGTGTGTGTGTGTGTGTATGTGTGGTTTGAGGTTTTCGGGCGCTAAACAGCATGGTCATCAGCGCCCAAACGATGTGTGGTATTCTAGCGTTTGCGACTTATTTATCGTCTCAGTCTAGTAAACCGAAACCACAAGCGAGAACATAGCAGGCAAGTGGGAATTTTATAAGTGTACTAGTATTTTAGGTCCACACTCAAAACGTCACGCATGTAGTCTATGCCGCCGCAGAGGCAAGTCCGTGCGTAACAAAGCCGGCGTGTATTGTGAATGACACGAATAGTGCCAGTTTCCGTAGACAACGTTATTACGCTCTTGAGTGTGGAGTTTAAACACCGGTACAGGTGAAAATCCCCACTTACCTGTTTTCATGTGTGGTCTCAATCACTGAAACCCACTCTGCCAGAGCGAGAGCACCAGCAGCAGCGAGTACTGTTTGTATAAAGCGTTTATTTTGCATTTTGTTTACGACCTTCCACTAAGGAAGGGATTCTATTTGTGTTTATCTGCTCTGCATAGTAACTAACAGTTCTTGATAAAACTTTACGTAGTTTTCGTGTTAGATTTCTTAGTGTTTTCTTGATCGTTTAGAACAGAAAGCGCCCTAAAACCGTCTTTTGTTTGTTTCGCGGCTGTTAGCCACTAGTCACTTGAATCAGCAGTTGTCTTGTGACAGCCAGAGCGAGAGCACCAGCAGCAGCGAGTACTGTTTGTATAAAGCGTTTTTGTGCTTATTTGCTGCGCTTAGCTTTTAAATAGTTTTTCTGGGAAAACCTAGCGTAGTTTTCACGTCTCGTATTTCAGTGAGTGTTTCTTGATTATCAGAGTAGCTCATCAGAAGATTATCTTGGGAATTTGTCACCGTATAGAGTAGGGTAAACATAGTCATGTGTAGGGACTGTGGTTGTTGTGAGCGGACGCAAGGAGAATTGGCCACTCTTCGGGGGCAGGTGGAGGCTTTGTCTGTTAGGCTCATCGAGCTCGAGGCGCAGGCGTCGGCTCGTAGTGGCGTTGGGGCAACTGTGGTGAGACCTATGCCTACTTCGGTGGCCTTGGAATCACATGGAACCCCTGATGTCGCTGCGTCTTCCGGCAGTGAGCATCTTACCGGTCAGCCATCACTCCAGGGTGAATGGCGGACAGTGGTGGGCTCGCGCGTGCCTGGCCGAAAGGTGAAGGTGGGATCTGGCCGCGTGGCAGCTGCCTTACCCCTTTCCAACAGGTACGGGGTGCTTCCTAGTGGTGATGACATCGTTTCCGAGCCACTACAGGATGCCTCGCCTGTTGGGCCAGTGGCCGATTCTCCGGCAAGGTCCCGACAGTCACAGAGGGCGGGCCTATTAGTTATAGGGAGCTCCAACATTAGGCGGGTTATGGAGCCCCTCAGGAAAATAGCGGGTAGGTCGGGGAAGAATGCCAGTGTGCACTCGGTGTGCTTGCCGGGGGGTCTCGTCCGTAATGTGGAGGAGGCCCTTCCGGCAGCTATTGAACGCACTGGGTGTGACCGGCTGCAGATAGTAGCACATGTCGGAACGAATGACGCCTGCCGCTTGGGTTCTGAGGCCATCCTTGGTTCCTTCCGGCGGCTGGCTGATTTGGTGAAGACAACCAGCATCGCACGCGGAGTGCAAGCTGAGCTTAATATCTGCAGCATAGTGCCCAGAGTCGATCGCGGTCCTCTGGTTTGGAGCCGTGTGGAGGGTCTAAACCAGAGGCTCAGACGACTCTGCGACTATAATGGTTGCAAATTCATCGACCTCCGTTATTGGGTGGAGAACTGTAGGGCCCCCCTAGACAGGTCAGGCGTGCACTACACACCGGAAGCAGCTACTAGGGTAGCAGAGTACGTGTGGCGTGCACACGGGGGTTTTTTAGGTTAGAGGGACCCCCCCTTGGGCGAAACGATAAAATACCTGACGACTTACCAGATAGGACATTATCATCGTTGATAAAGAACGTCCGTCCTCAGGGACCAAAAACAGGAAAAGTTAACGTAATATTGGTAAACTGCAGGAGTATCCAGGGCAAGGTTCCTGAATTAGTATCTCTTATTGAAGGAAATAGTGCGCATATAGTATTAGGAACGGAAAGTTGGTTAAAACCGGAAGTGAACAGTAACGAAATCCTAGACACAGAATGGAATATATACCGCAAGGATAGGATAAACGCCAATGGTGGAGGAGTATTTATAGCAGTAAAGAATTCAATAATATCCAGTGAAGTTATTAGCGAATGCGAATGTGAAATAATCTGGGTTAAGTTAAGTATCAAAGGTGGGTCAGATATGATAGTCGGATGCTTCTATAGACCACCTGCATCAGCAACCGTAGTAGTTGAGCGCCTCAGAGAGAACCTGCAGAACGTCGTGAAGAAGTTTCGTGATCATACTATTGTAATAGGGGGAGACTTCAATCTACCAGGTATAGAATGGGATAGTCACACAATCAGAACTGGAGCCAGGGACAGAGACTCTTGTGACATTATCCTGACTGCCTTGTCCGAGAATTACTTCGAGCAGATAGTTAGAGAACCAACTCGTGAAGCTAACGTTTTAGACCTCATAGCAACAAATAGACCGGAACTTTTCGACTCCGTGAATGTAGAAGAGGGTATCAGTGATCATAAGTCAGTGGTTGCATCAATGACTACAAATGTAATAAGAAATGCCAAGAAAGGAAGGAAAATATATTTGCTTAACAAGAGTGATAGGGCACAAATCGCAGAATATCTGAGTGACCACCATCAAACGTTCATTTCTGAGGAAGAGGATGTGGAACAAAAATGGAAAAAATTCAGAAACATCGTCCAGTACGCCTTAGATAAGTTCGTACCGACTAAGGTCCAAAGCGAGGGGAAAGATCCACCGTGGTATAACAATCATGTACGAAAGGTACTACGGAAACAAAGAAAGCTTCATCATAGGTTTAAGAGTAGTCGAATCATAGCTGATAAGGAAAAGCTGAACGAAGCGAAAAAGAGCGTAAAGAGAGCAATGAGAGAAGCATTCAACGAATTCGAACATAAAACATTGGCAAACAATCTAAACAAGAACCCTAAAAAGTTTTGGTCATATGTAAAATCGGTAAGCGGATCTAAATCCCCTATTCAGTCACTCGTTGACCACGATGGCACCGAAACAGAGGACGACCGAAGAAAGGCAGAAATACTGAATTCAGTGTTCCGAAACTGTTTCACTGCGGAAAATCGTAACACGGTCCCTGACTTCAGCCGTCGCACAGACGCCAAAATGGAAAATATTGAAATAAACGATATCGGAATTGAAAAACAACTGCTATCACTTAGTAGCGGAAAAGCATCCGGACCAGACGAGATACCCTTAAGATTCTACAGTGATTATGCTAAAGAACTTGCCCCCTTTCTATCAGCAATTTATCGTAGATCGCTGGAAGAACGTAAAGTACCTAGCGACTGGAAGAAAGCGCAGGTCGTTCCCATTTTCAAGAAGGGTCATAAATCAGATGCGAATAATTATAGGCCTATTTCGCTTACGTCAATCTGTTGTAGAATAATGGAACATGTTTTGTGTTCTCGTATTATGACGTTCTTAGATAATACAAATCTCCTTCATCATAACCAACATGGATTCCGCAAACAGAGATCATGTGAAACTCAGCTCGCCCTATTTGCCCAAGAAATTCACAGTGCCGTAGACACTGGCGAGCAGATTGATGCCGTATTCCTGGACTTCAGGAAGGCATTTGATACGGTTCCGCACTTACGTTTAGTGAAAAAAATACGAGCTTACGGAATATCGGACCAGGTTTGTGATTGGATTCAGGATTTCCTAGAAGAAAGAACACAACATGTCATTCTTAACGGTTCAAAATCTGCAGATGTAGAGGTAATTTCGGGAGTACCGCAGGGAAGCGTGATAGGACCTTTATTGTTTACAATATACATAAATGACTTAGTTGACAACATCGGTAGCTCCGTGAGGCTATTTGCAGATGACACGGTTGTCTAAAAGAAAGTAGCAACATCAGAAGACTCGTACGTGCTCCAGGAGGACCTGCAGAGGATTAATGCATGGTGCGACAGCTGGCAGCTTTCCCTAAACGTAGATAAATGTAATATAATGCGCATACATAGGGGCAGAAATCCATTCCAGTACGATTATGCCATAGGTGGTAAATCATTGGAAGCGGTAACGACCGTAAAATACTTAGGAGTTACTATCCGGAGCGATCTGAAGTGGAATGATCACATAAAACAAATAGTGGGAAAAGCAGGCGCCAGGTTGAGATTCATAGGAAGAATTCTAAGAAAATGTGACTCATCGACGAAAGAAGTAGCTTACAAAACGCTTGTTCGTCCGATTCTTGAGTATTGCTCATCAGTATGGGACCCTTACCAGGTTGGATTAATAAAAGAGATAGACATGATCCAGCGAAAAGCAGCGCGATTCGTCATGGGGACATTTAGTCAGCGCGAGAGCGTTACGGAGATGCTGAACAAGCTCCAGTGGCGGACACTTCAAGAAAGGCGTTACGCAATACGGAGAGGTTTATTATCGAAATTACGAGAGAGCACATTCCGGGAAGAGATGGGCAACATATTACTACCGCCCACATATATCTCGCGTAATGATCACAACGAAAAGATCCGAGAAATTAGAGCAAATACGGAGACTTACAAGCAGTCGTTCTTCCCACGCACAATTCGTGAATGGAACAGGGAAGGGGGGATCAGATAGTGGTACAATAAGTACCCTCCGCCACACACCGTAAGGTGGCTCGCGGAGTATAGATGTAGATGTAGATGTAGATCTTTTATGTTTGTGTGTACCCCCCTTGGAAGGCATTTGCAGCCATGTGTCTGTGTGACCTTTTTTGCGACTCATCTTCTCATTCATCATCTCCTGCAGTTTGACCCTGTATATTACGAACAAAATGAAATTCATATCCACTGGTTCGTTATGATTAAACTTTTGTTCCTTGAGCCAGTGTTAACGGGAAATTATTTACTTTATGGGTACTCAACTTTATTTTATTTTATTATTTTATTTAGCACATCAAGTTCCGTAGGACCAAATTGGGGAGCAAATCTCCAAGGTCATGGAACGTGTCAGTACATGAAATTACAACATAAAAGTAATAACAGATAAAAATAAATGTTCATGAATCTGAAAAAAGTCAGTCCATAAGTTTAAGTAAATATAATCAACAATACAGTGAGAATCAGCTTAATTTTTCAAGGAACTCCTCGACAGAATAAAAGTAGTGACCCATGAGGAAACTCTTCAGTTTCGATTTGAAAGCGTGGATTACTGCTAAGATTTTTTACTTCGAGTAGTAGCTTATTGAAAATGTATGCAGCACTATACTGCACACCTTTTCGCACAAGAGTTAAGGAAGTCCGATCCAAATGCAGGTTTGATTTCTGCCGAGTATTAACCGAGTTAAAGCTGCTGATTCTTGGGAATAAGCAAATATTGGTAACAAGCAACGACAGTAAGGAATATATATATTGAGAGGCCAATGTCAAAATACCCAGACTCGTGAACAGGGGTCGACAAGAGGTTCGTGAACTTACATCACTTATTGCCGGAACCACCGGTTTCAGAGCCAAAAATATCTTTTTAGAATGAGAAGCGTTAACCCAAAATATAATACCATACGACATAAGCGAATGAAAATAAGCAAAGTAGACTAGTTTTCGTGTCGAATGCTCACTCACTTCTGATACCGTTCGAATAGTAAAAATGGCAGTATTAAGTCTTTCAGCAAGATCCTGAACATGGGCTTTCCACGGCACCTTACTACCTATCTGAACACCTAGAAATTTGAACTGTTCAGTTTCACTAATCATATGCCCGTTCTGTGAAATTAAAACGTCAGGTTTTGTTGAATTGTCTATTAGAAACTGCAAAAACTGAGTCTTACTGTGATTTAGCGTTAGATTATTTTCTACAAGCCATGAACATAGGTCATATACTGCACTATTTGAAACCGAGCCAATGTTGCACACAACATCCCTGACTACCAAGATAGTGTCATCAGCAAACAGAAATATTTTAAAGTTACCCGTAATACTAGAGGGCATATCATTTACATAAATAAGGAACAGGAGTGCCCCCAACACTGATCCCTGGGGCACCCCCCACTTCACAGTACACCACTCAGACCCCACACACAGCCGTTATTAACATTGTGAATAACGACCTTTTGCTGCCATCTTGGTCTGATTGCAGATCATTAACCATTATAGGAATGATGTTCAGACTGTCCACTACAGGTTTTTCACTATTAGTAATGTTAGTGTCATTACTTGCCGTTAGGCCCCAGTACTGGTACGGCGACCTGGAGTTGAAACGAAAGCAACAGTGTGCATTACAGTTGCAGGGAGTCAACATTGTTCTGGACAAGGTGAGCAGAGCGTTACTCGTAAAGCTGATTTATCTAAACCTTCACCTACATAATTACTCTGCAATTCACAATTAAATGCCTGGCCGAGGGTTCATCGAACCATCTTTAAGCTACTTTTCTACCGTCCCGCTCTCGAACAGCGAGTGGGAAAAACGAACACTTTCCATGCGAGCTCTGATCTCTCTTATTTTATTGTGATGATTATATCTTTGTATGCATATAGGCGCCATCAAAATACTTTCACGCTCTGCGAAGAAAGCTGGTGACGGAACTTTCATGAGAAGGACCTGCCCCAGCGAAAAACGCAGCCACCCCAACTCGTGTATCATATCCGTGGCACTTACTTCGCTATGATACAAAACGAGCTGCCCTTCTTTGAACTTTTCGATGGCTCCGTCAGCCCTGTCTGATGCGGATCGCACACCGTACAGCAATACTCCAGAAGAGGATGGACAAGCGTAGAGTAGATCTGTTACATTTGGTAAGTGCTCTGCCAATAAATTGCAGTATTTGCCTTGCTTCCCCACATCATTATCTATGCGATCGTTCCGATTTGATTTATTCGTAATTGTAATCCCTAAGTACTTAGCCGAGTTTACGCCCTTCACACTTGTGTGATTTATCGTGTATGCGAAATTTAGCGGATTTCTTTTAATATTCATGTGGATGACTTCACACTTTTCATTATGTGGGACAACTGTCACTTTTCGCACCTCCCAGATATCTTGTCTGTATTCATCGAAACAACAACGATGCTGCCGCTCTTTGCGAGTTTCAACGCCTTAAAGGAAAACTGGGTTGAAGAAAATGATTCGGAAGTTGGAACTAACTGACTATTTGGTAGCAGCTCCTGGGAGAGACTGACGGCCAATTACGCCACAGATTGTTGGTGAAGTTACTGTTGCCTTGGCTGGAATGGCGGATGCAATGTGCGATCTTCTAGCAGTGTACTGGGTGTGTCGCAACAGCCAACATCCGACATCTGATGTTTCGGGGGGCAGTAGAGCATCTCTAGTGCGGTTAGAGGCGGTCGCAACGTTTGTAACGTACGCTATTAGCAAATGTTACGCTCTGGTGTGGAACTTAAAATGCGTTTCTTTAAATAATTTATTCATTGTTTCTCTTCCACAAAGTTTCATTACCTTACGATCACACGTTTCTCAGGGGGACCCCCTCAAGTAGCAATAGTTTAATTATAACCACTTATAACCACCCTGTACACTGTACATAGATTTACGTACGCCAGATGTTGTGAGAGAATGGTGGACGAGGTAATCAGCAATAACCTAATGGTAGGATCCACCTTGACATTTACCTAAAGTGATATCTGAAACCTCAGAAAACGTAAATCAGTGTGCCTGGATGGTGATTAGACCGTCCATCTTTCAGAACACT
Organism: Schistocerca piceifrons; assembly: GCF_021461385.2. Taxonomy (NCBI): domain Eukaryota; kingdom Metazoa; phylum Arthropoda; class Insecta; order Orthoptera; family Acrididae; genus Schistocerca; species Schistocerca piceifrons. The sequence goes on from NC_060138.1 coordinate 1,140,403,713, forward strand.
AAGCTCGTCTGTTAACAACAGAGCAAACTCTTTCATGTATCCCCAGTGTACACCGATGTTAACCGTTCCGTGATATTTGATTGTTTACGTGTGACCAAATTGTAAGGTGAACAATGTCTCTGTCAGTGTAAGGAAGCAGATGAACTCGCTCAGTTCCATTGCACTGACTTTATTTGGAAAAACATTTTCAGCAGACGTAGCGTGTGCCGATCTCTGAGGCTCTCTTGCTGAAGGTGCTCGCCTTAGTATATTCACTACTGTTGCAGAATTCAGGAACGACACAGGGACGGCATGCATACTTAAAAGCGCCAGGAAGGAGCGGAAGGGTGCTCTAGAGAGAAGGCGGAGTTGTGTGGAACCATCTCAAAGAAATATATACATGGCAGCAAAGCGAGCAGACGGAGTAAACACAACACGGGGTGGAACAAGGTTCTCCTTCTGAATAATGAAACACGCTCGGTGGAAGCAGATGCTAGCTAGTTCTTATAACATCGCTTTCGTCACAGTCACATCTTTAGCTATGTCGTGCAGAATACTTGCAAATGATTTATGCAGGATAGGATGGAACTTGTGATGCTTACAAATGAACTGAGTTTCTTTAACGTCTTAACTGTTTCACCCGCCTTGTAAATGAAACTTTGGGTTGGTTTCCAACAGTTTCTATTTCAAAGACTATCGAACTCGTAACTGGTTTTTGCTAATACTTCTGCTTAATTTGACTTCACTTATTGCTTATTGGCGTGTAGCAGAGTAATAATGTAACAGATAGTTGATCAATTACACTACTGATAATATTTCCCCGATTGAAACGCTTTTAAATTTCAATGGAGTTTTTGTTCCTAGGTACATGACTACTGTTGTACTCTGTGACATGATTTCACATTTCGAAACTAAACAATAATTTTCCGGAGTACCGGTAATTGTTTTTATTTCAGAAAAAGAATGCAAGACATAAAAAGTAAATGCCAACATCTAAAAATGAAATAAGAAATATGCTACATTTCTATTACAGGAAAAAGGTACAAGACTCTCCCCTTACATACCGTTAACTTCTTCCTTTATCTACAGAGTGCCTTAAAATTATCGTATATCTGCCTAAATGTTCATTTTGATCTAATTTTATTTCCAAAATAGCATCTGTCGGTGTGTAGGCCGTTCCTCACCTCTTGTCACCACTGGAACGTCACCATTCCTTCCGAAGTTCGCTTCGTAATCTCATTCTATCTCCTTATCTCCTACCATCTGTTAATGTAGTTTCTCGAACCTTCTCATAATGTTACGTAGCTTAAGCAAATCAGTGTCTAAACTTCGTACCTTGTCCATACGCATCCAGTGTCTTCTGATATTTGGCTTTATACGAGACACATTTACTATAACTCTAGGATAACTTACTGGAATCCATCATTATTTCAACTATTTATTTCACGTAATGCGTTCTCATTGTGTTTCAATACTACTGTAATCAAATACTACCACTATCTTAAAACATGTAATGAATTTAATGGGTTCATAGTTTTGTACATCCAGGTAATATTAAAAGGCCAATATCAGACTGAAGTCTTGCTGAGACAAAATTACCATCTACGAGGGCTATTCGGAAAGTAAGGAACGATAGGTCGCGAAATGGAAACCACAGTGATAATCAAAACTGGTTTTTTTTTTTTTTTTGTTTTTTTTTTTTTTTTTTTTTTTTTGCAACAGTTAGCTACAACTTCCTGCTATTTATTTCCGTAGTCGCCGATCTGACTTAGACGTTCGTCGTAGCGTTGTACCAACTTTAAAATACCCTTGTTATAGAAGGCAGCCGCCAGTGCTTTCCGCCAATTCTCTACGCTGGCCTACAGCTCGTTGTCTGTGCGAAAATGTTGTCTTCATAGCCAGCGGTTCATGTGAACAGAGATAAAACTCAGGGGGAGACAATTGTGGGCTGTATTTGGAGTAATCAAATATTTCCAATTGAAAACGATGCAGGAGCATTTTCATTGAACCTGCTGAATGCGGCTGAGAATTTTCTTGAACAAGAAAACGCACGACAGTTATGTAATGTTGGCTGCATAGCTTCAGGCGAAATTTCTCACCATGCCCTCGTAGTTGTCGGGAGACACTATTGTTCTAGGTATCTTTATGTGTTCCCTGTGTGCTCAGAACTAAAAAGAACGACGTAACGCGATCGACGGGCATACTAGAGACACTGCCCAACACACCTGTGCAAAACTTCATCGGATTTTCACTGTGGTTTCCATTTCGCAACCGATCGGTCCTTACTTTCCGAATAACCCTCGTACACTGATGCGCCAAAGAAACCGGTACAGGCATGCGTATTCAAATGCAGAGATACGTAAACACTCAGAATACGGCGCTGTGGTCAGCAACATCTATATAAAACAAGTGTCTGGCGCAGTTGCTAGATCGGTTACTGCTGCTACCGTGGTAGATTATCAAGATTTAAGTAAGTTTGAACGTCGTGTTATAGTCGACTCACGAGCGATGGGACACAGCGCCTCCGAGATAGCGATGAAGGGGGTACTTTCCCGTACAACCATTTCAAGAGGTTACAGTGAATATTAAGAATCCGGTAAAACATCAAATCTCCGACGTTGCTACTGCTGAAAAAAAGATCCTGCAAGAACGGGACCAACGACGACTGAAGAGAATCGTTCAACGTGACAGAAGTGCAACCCTTCCGCAAATTACTACAGATTTCAACCCTGGGCCATCGACAAGGGTCAGCTTGCCAAAGGTTCAACGAAACATCATCAGAGCGGAAGACCCATTCGTATAGTCTTGATGATGGCACGACACAAAGCTTTACGCCTCGCCTGGGCCCGTCAACACCGACATTAGACTGTTGTTGACTGGAAAAAGTGTTGCCTGTTCGGCCGAGTCTCGTTTCCAATTGTATCGAGCGGATGGACGTTTACGGGTATGGAGACAAGCCTGCATGTCAGTAGGGGACTGTTCAAGCTGCTGCAGGCTCTTAAGTGCCATGGGGCGTGTGCAGTCGGAGTGGTATGGGACCCCTGATACGTCTAGATACGACTCTGATGGGTGACTCGTACGTAAACACCCTGTCTGATCACCTGCATCCATTCGTGTCGATTGTGCATTACGATGGACATGGGTAATTCCAGGAGGACAATGCGACATCCCACACGTCAATAATTGCTACAAAGGGGCCCCAGGAACACTCTTCTGAGTTTAAACTCTTCCGCTGGCCACCAAACTCTTCAGACATGATCATTTTTGGGCATATCTGGGATGCTTTACAACGTGCTGTTCATAAGAGATCTCCACCCCTGGTAATCTTACGGATTTGTGGACAGCCCTGCAGGATTCATGGTGCCAATTCCCTCCAGCACTACTTCAGACATTAGCTGAGCCCACGCCACGTCGTACTGCGGCACTTCTACGTGCTCGAGGGGGCCCTACACTGTTTTTGGCAGGTGTACCAGTTTCTTTGGCTCTTCAATGTATGCAAATGTATTCCAGTAATAATATTTCGTACATAACTATTTCATCTAAAAACAACCTGCACTGTCAGAGATGTGCAAGGTGTTCCTAAATTCCCATTACGCATTTTGAGAGCTGTTAGGAAGAACAAAAGAAGTTCACTAGGACCAAACAGAAAGACTTAACTTGAGAAACAAAATTTCTGCGGTTTTACGTCCGGAGCAGAGCGTAATACTGAAGTGAACCACGGACTGCGAGGGGAGCAAAAGAATAAAAGCATCTTAAATATGGTGCTACAGTGGGGTGGTGAAAATTAAGCCCGCTGACATCAGATCGCAGAACCGATGTAGAAAGGAACACGTGGAAGGACTAAGGCTGCTGTGTGAATAGGCTACCATTATTTACTGTGATTCTGGTAGTTGTTAGTCCCATAATTTATTTCCCTACGCCTTTCGTAGGCTTAAATCTCCATTGTCCCTCGGTTTAGGTGAATTAATGCGCATTTAATATAAAACTATTGACAAACTGTGTTTATCCTTCTCCAAACCTATAATTTTACACTTTTAATACTTACCTACTAACTGAAGTTTATTTAACGCAGAGGATATGGTTCGACGAGAGTTTGTTGACAGGCAAATGACCTTCAGGTACATGCGATACTTTCCATATTCGAATTTTAGTTTATTTTAACATTAGGTGGTTACACGAGAGAATAACGTCGCGAACTGAATGTGAAACGCAACGCTACTGGCACCTGTCAGAAGTCAGAGTCATTTGACGCTTACAGCTGCAAGAAGACTTGCTGTTTTCGCTACGTCAGTATCCAATCCAATCCATGTTCCGAATGAATTGTGCGTGCGTGTGTGTGTGTGTGTGTGTGTGTGTGTGTGTGTGTATGGAGTGTGGGCGGGGTGAAGCAGGATACAAGTGCCTCTTGGGAAGTTGTTTTTTTGCTGGTGAGCGAGAGAGGTGTTTTCCTCTGCCCCTCCTTGCGTACGTCCGTGGTCATGAGTAATACAAAGGAGAAGACTGCTAATGAATTGAAGGGGAACAGATTTCTTAAAATACGACTTGTTCAAGGAGTCAAAGAACGCCGACCTAAAATGAAGGAGAGAAGTAAGAGATCACCCAAGTCAGGACCGTCCGATGACAACCTATAGGGAAAGGTGATTCAAAGTGGCCACTCTAAGGCAAAGTGAATTTTCACTAAACCGTGGTTACTGATAGAAGCTTGACTGCCCCTTATACGTTTGAAGCTATATGAGGTAGCACATCAAATATTATTAAGTGAAAAAGAAACAATGTATAGGAGCTATATGCATTTTTCTGAAGAGATATCTAGGGGGTAATGTGGCCAATGCTTTCCAACAGCTCCCCTATTTTTTTGTTCTGACTTCCGCACACACTTTCAAGACACCTTGCTACTCTAGTGTTTGAAACAATACCATGGGGCTGCAGCAGACGGTTTTCAATCGAATTTTTGTATTAGGCCAAATACAACAGAGATAGATTTAAATTATATAAATTAATTAATTAAAAATTGTCACAAATGGATAAAATGGCGGTTAGTAGCGTGGCATATATATCTAATGGCTTAGAACTCAGTCTGATCTGCAGCATTATGAGTGATATATGGAAGTAAATAACTCTTACTGGTGTGAATACTTTGTCCATTTATCCGGATAAGTAGCGTGGCCACTTTTCCCTATCGAACGCCATTTCACAGATGAAAATATCGAACCGAAAGAAACGTAAAAGAACTATATTAGTGTTTCAAAAGACGTCGTTTAAAAAGTGATATAGTAGAAAAATATTGCTCTACGTATGAATGTAATAATGTAAATGACTTATCTTACATGAGAAGACTGAAAATCAGAAAAGTTTGTAACAAAAAATAACGGAACAAGCTTCCTCTGTCAAATTCACTGACACATCAGTCAAGGCACTGATTGTCTTGAGTCTGAGCACTTCTAGGCAGGCAGCATGACTGTCCAGGATAAAACATGTGCTGTTACGACTTTATGCACCCTGGCTACTTTGCACCAAGTGCGCCTACGAGTATCAGCCAAATTTACAAGTTAAAAATCTAAGATAACATTTACCTTGTATCTCAGATGTTGTCCCTTCAGTGTTTTTTCTTTTTCATTGACAATAGCAATAAATTGTTGCCACCATTTCATTTTTTTTCCTAATTAAAGGAGTTAGTAGTGATAGCAGATAAAAAGAACTGTTTTCGTCCGTAGGTGTTTCTGAAAATGTTTTGGGGTCATTTTCAGTTCCGAAATGAGTTTGCGGTGACAGAATTTTCTTTCCTACGACAGGCTCGCCTCGCACCTGTAATGTTCCTTGGCCCGTGTTGGTTGAAGGAGGTGATCGGTTCAACGACCTTCCTATAGTTTTTGGTTTAAAGTGAATATACAACGCGAGGTGGTGCGTTTCGCCTGCGCGAGTGAAATAATTATTCTGTGAAGTCGCCTTGCTCCATGGCGAGAGATGAAACGTCAGAAAATCAGAATGTGACTGGACTTTGTTACGGGACACGATAACGAGAGGAGGTGTAGAAAATGCGTACAATGAAACAGTCATTGTTAGCCGCCATATTATATAATTTGTGTTTTTGAGATTCACAAGCAGTATGTATTGTTAATGTGAAGTTTAGTAACGGCCAGAATACAGTCTGTTGCATTTTAAAGGTAATTACGCGTATTTAATTTGTATAAAAGGATTCTGTGAGGAACTACACTCCTGGAAATTGAAATAAGAACACCGTGAATTCATTGTCCCAGGAAGGGGAAACTTTATTGACACATTCCTGGGGTCAGATACATCACATGATCACACTGACAGAACCACAGGCACATAGACACAGGCAACAGAGCATGCACAATGTCGGCACTAGTACAGTGTATATCCACCTTTCGCAGCAATGCAGGCTGCTATTCTCCCATGGAGACGATCGTAGAGATGCTGGATGTAGTCCTGTGGAACGGCTGGCCATGCCATTTCCACCTGGCGCCTCAGTTGGACCAGCGTTCGTGCTGGACGTGCAGACCGCATGAGACGACGCTTCATCCCGTCCCAAACATGCTCAATGGGGGACAGATCCGGAGATCTTGCTGGCCAGGGTAGTTGACTTACACCTTCTAGAGCACGTTGGGTGGCACGGGATACATGCGGACGTGCATTGTCCTGTTGGAACAGCAAGTTCCCTTGCCGGTCTAGGAATGGTAGAACGATGGGTTCGATGACGGTTTGGATGTACCGTGCACTATTCAGTGTCCCCTCGACGATCACCAGTGGTGTACGGCCAGTGTAGGAGATCGCTCCCCACACCATGATGCCGGGTGTTGGCCCTGTGTGCCTCGGTCGTATGCAGTCCTCATTGTGGCGCTCACCTGCACGGCGCCAAACACGCATACGACCATCATTGGCACCAAGGCAGAAGCGACTCTCATCGCTGAAGACGACACGTCTCTATTCGTCCCTCCATTCACGCCTGTCGCGACACCACTGGAAGCGGGCTGCACGATGTTGGAGCGTGAGCGGAAGACGGCCTAACGGTGTGCGGGACCGTAGCCCAGCTTCATGGAGACGGTTGCGAATGGTCCTCGCCGATACCCCAGGAGCAACAGTGTCCCTAATTTGCTGGTTAGTGGCGGTGCGGTCCCCTACGGCACTGCGTAGGATCCTACGGTCTTGGCGTGCATCCGTGCGTCGCTGCGGTCCGGTCCCAGGTCGACGGGCACGTGCACCTTCCGCCGACCACTGGCGACAACATCGATGTACTGTGGAGACCTCACGCCCCACGTGTTGAGCAATTCGGCGGTACGTCCACCCGGCCTCCCGCATGCCCACTATACGCCCTCGCTCAAAGTCCGTCAACTGCACATACGGTTCACGTCCACGCTGTCGCGGCATGCTACCAGTGTTAAAGACTGCAATGGAGCTCCGTATGCCACGGCAAACTGGCTGACACTGACGGCGGCGGTGCACAAATGCTGCGCAGCTAGCGCCATTCGACGGCCAACACCGCGGTTCCTGGTGTGTCCGCTGTGCCGTGCGTGTGATCATTGCTTGTACAGCCCTCTCGCAGTGTCCGGAGCAAGTATGGTGGGTCTGACACACCGGCGTCAATGTGTTCTTTTTTCCATTTCCAGGAGTGTATTATGCACTACAGGCTTTGTATAGGACTTGGAACATTTGGTATTCGATGTTTGCTGTAGAACCTGCTTCTGTCACATGGTCAAAGCATAGAGAAAGTTTTCTCCGATAAAAAGAACTCATTTCACTCGCAGACAATCATCGAATGGCCAAATGTGAATGGCAGCATTCTAATTCGAGGAGATCCTATAGAAGTTTTCTTTATCTTACATTTCAAGAATTTTACAGGCGAACGTCGGAGTCGTCAGCTGTTTCTCCATCACAAGAGTAACTTATCTACGTGTACGAAATTACGTACGCTGTGGCGATCTTCGACGCCGATAGAGATAGTGTTCTTCATAGACATACAAACAGAGACGCTACACGCACTAGTTCAGTAACAACGAGTTTAATATTACCAGCTTGAATACATTAATTCTTCCTTTGAGCAGTAAAATGTACTATAAAACACCAAGTACGCTCTTTCGCGCGGTTTCTTTCGTGCGTTAACACACGCCGTGAACGAGTAGGCGATGGGTGCTAATAAGCGATATGACTATCACCTCTTCAGGAGACATGGCTGCCATCACAACTGCGCACAGACTGTAAAAAAAAAAATACCAGGATATCCTGCGTCATCTGCGAGCAAGGTTCCAGTTAAGGAAATACTCAAGGCCTGACCTTCACGCATTTTCCGTCGTGATTACAGGAACGTTTAATGCAGAGTGTTCGGTTTATATCAGCGTCAAGGCCCATTCAGCCGGTGTTTTCTTTGAAAAGTATCTGCGCTGTTGTAAGGAATACGCCACAGCAGCCAAGTGCATAACCTGTTCAGAGCTTCACAATTGAACTGTAAGTGTCGCATTGTTAGGTATCTTGTTTTTCAGATAGCATCTGCTATCGGCGGAATTCTGATACACATGGGTGTATTTTAGTATTGGAATGACGTCTATTGGTGCTAGAACTTTTCCATTGATAGATGGATCTATTTCTGAACACTTTCTATAATTTGATTATCCAAGTATGACTACGTAATCTTGTAATGAGCTTGGCTGCGAAGGATAATGCCTTCTTCTCTAATTCATCTCCCACGAAAGATTCAGTGGCCTTCTGCTCCTGCAGGATACCCCAACGCCTCAACAATTGCTGTTAATGCTTGTAGACATAATCAGCGTGTTTGAAAGTAACTTATTCCTTTCTGTGTCTTCAGAAGAGATGTCTGTTTTTGCGACCAACTGAATTAGATACCTGTAGATGGCTAGTTCGTTAAATCTGAACTAATTATCATTTTCCCAGTGATGTTTGAAGAAACGGTGAACTGGAATATATACATTACATGAAGTCATATTGCTGCGTGAGGTTATTTTTATTCAAAATAAATACTTTAAGTTGCGATTAATTTATCTTGAGCATTATTCAAAAATATCACACCAAATTACGTTACATGCTTCCATTTGTCAACGATTCATGGCCACACACAGCATGGAAAGATCAACATGTGCAGATGATGACATGTTGAGAAACAGAATCGTATAACTAATTTTTAGTCTGATTATGCACGAGAACTTCCAAGAAAGTTAAATTAACCAATCGCATATCAAATAAAGCTTTATTTCAAATTTAAAAAAAAACATTCAAATGTCAAAAAATTACTTCTTATGAGAAGATGCATCTATGGAACCATCACAAAGAAACTATTTGTGTATATTATTTTGCACATGTGAATTAAAGGTTTCTGGACAGGGTTTCCTCGTCACAATTATGTCGCCTCGGTTCGTACCAAAATTTTCAATATATGTGATGCATATAACAACGCCTTACTTATAGTGCGAGACACCGAAGTACAAATGTAAGAATCAAAGAAATCTCTTTACCAAGTGAGAGTATTAAAATCTTGCTATTCAAGTGTCGAAGAATTCGCGGCAAAGTCTCACAATTTGAAGTGCTCCTAAAAATGATGACATGTTGAGAAACAGAATCGTATAACTAATTTTTAGTCTGATTATGCACGAGAACTTCCAAGAAAGTTAAATTAACCAATCGCATATCAAATAAAGCTTTATTTCAAATTTAAAAAAAAAACATTCAAATGTCAAAAAATTACTTCTTATGAGAAGATGCATCTATGGAACCATCACAAAGAAACTATTTGTGTATATTATTTTGCACATGTGAATTAAAGGTTTCTGGACAGGGTTTCCTCGTCACAATTATGTCGCCTCGGTTCGTACCAAAATTTTCAATATATGTGATGCATATAACAACGCGTTACTTATAGTGCGAGTCACCGAAGTACAAATGTAAGAATCAAAGAAATCTCTTTACCAAGTGAGAGTATTAAAATCTTGCTATTCAAGTGTCGAAGAATTCGCGGCAAAGTCTCACAATTTGAAGTGCTCCTAAAAATCACTGCAGTTCATATATTACTAGGTACAAACAACTGGCTAAGGACCCATCTCGGGTTCTGAAAAGATCAACCTTGCGAAAATCAACTGGCGATATTCCAACACGACTTCGTCGAAGTAATCGATGCTGTATTTCTTCCATCCTGAAAAGCAGTTGACTCAGTACCACATCAGCGGTCATTAATAAAAGTACAATAACATGCGGTAGCAAGGGAAATTTGTGTTTGAAATTAGTATTTTATTAGTGAGGAGAACGCTGCATGTTATCTTAGATAGTGAATCAACAACGGACGTAGGAGAAACACCATCCGGTCCTCAGGGAAGTGTTCTGGGTCCCTGACCTTCTCACGTTGTATTTTAATCATCTATAAGTGAGTAGTAAAGTCAATTTTTCTTACAGAAAATGCAGTTGTCTATAATAAAAGACTACCTGAGAAAAAGCAGCACAAATACTTAGACAGATCTCGGTAACAATATTGGAACGACCGCGATCTTCTTAAGAAACGTGACAAAAACAAGTCAGTGCAGATTGTAAATACTACTTCTTTCTCGAAGTAACCGGTTTCAGACAACATCGCCTCTTCAGACCACTAATTCCCTGATGACGCGTAGAGCCGGCACAGGAATTTGCTGCACTTACCGAAAGGTACAAGTTAACAACTGCTTACGATATAGAATGACTAGTTTTGTTAGATCTTGATAAAATTTCAAAGTGCTGCAGGGATTTGAAATTTGATTTAAATGTCCAGAAATGTAAAAGTGTGCACTTGTCTAATCTAAGAAATATAGTACCCTAGAAATACGATATTAGGATATCGATAAGTAACAAGCGAGATCAGTCAACTCGTACTGATCCCTAGGTGTAGCAATTCGTGGGGCTATAAAATGGAATGATCACACAGGCTCTGTAGTAGATAAACCAGATAGTAGTCCTGCAGTTCATTATTAAGTTACTGGATACATATAATCGGTCTAGAAAGGAAACTGCTTACAAAATACTCGTGCGACTCGTCGAAAGGTACTGCTCAAGTATTTGCGCCCATGAGAAATCGAAATAACTGGAGAGATTAAGCGAGTTAACAAAAAAAAGGCAGCGCGAATGGTCACAGGTTTGTTTGAGCCACGAGAGAGAGACCGTGGCAGGTATGCTGAAAAACTTGAACTGGCAGACACTTGAAAATGGAAGCGAATCATCCTGCGAAAGCCTCTTACAGAGTTTCAAGCGAGGAGTGTAGGAGTTTACGGTTGCCCTCTGGGTAACTCTTACATAGCGACGTCGACGACGAGATTTTTTTTTTTTTTTTTTTGTTGTCATCAGTCTACTGACTGGTTTGATGCGGCCCGCCACGAATTCCTTTCCTGTGCTAACCTCTTCATCCCAGAGTAGCACTTGCAACCTACGTCCTCAATTATTTGCTTGACGTATTCCAATCTCTGTCTTCCTCTACAGTTTTTGCCCTCTACAGCTCCCTCTAGTACCATGGAAGTCATTCCCTCATGTCTTAGCAGATGTCCTATCATCCTGTCCCTTCTCCTTATCAGTGTTTTCCACATATTCCTTTCCTCTCCGATTCTGCGTAGAACCTCCTCATTCCTTATCTTATCAGTCCACCTAATTTTCAACATTCGTCTATAGCACCACATCTCAAATTCTTCGATTTTCTTCTCTTCCGGTTTTCCCACAGTCCATGTTTCACTACCATACAATGCTATACTCCAGACGTACATCCCCAGAAATTTCTTCCTCAAATTAAGGCCGGTATTTGATATTAGTAGACTCCTCTTGGCCAGAAATGCCTTTTTTGCCATAGCCAGTCTGCTTTTGATGTCCTCCTTGCTCCGTCCTTCATCGGTTATTTTACTGCCTAGGTAGCAGAATTCCTTAACTTCATTGACTTCGTGACCATCAATCCTGATGTTAAGTTTCTCGCTGTTCTCATTTCTACTACTTTTCATTACCTTCGTCTTTCTCCGATTTACTCTCAAACCATACTGTGTACTCATTAGATTGTTCATTCCGTTTAGCAGATCATTTAATTCTTCTTCACTTTCACTCAGGATAGCAATATCATCAGCGAATCGTATCATTGATATCCTTTCACCTTGTATTTTAATTCCACTCCTGAACCTTTCCTTTATTTCCATCATTGCTTCCTCGATGTACAGATTGAAGAGTAGGGGCGAAAGGTTACAGCCTTGTCTTACACCCTTCTTAATACGAGCACTTCGTTCTTGATCGTCCACTCTTATTATTCCCTCTTGGTTGTTGTACATATTGTATATGACCCGTCTCTCCCTATAGCTTGCCCCTACTTTTGTTCAGAATCTCGAACAGCTTGCACCATTTTATATTGTCGAACGCTTTTTCCAGGTCGACAAATCCTATGAAAGTGTCTTGATTTTTCTTTAGCCTTGCTTCCATTATTAGCCGTAACGTCAGAATTGCCTCTCTCGTCCCTTTACGTTTCCTAAAGCCAAACTGATCGTCACCTAGCGCATTCTCAATTTTCTTTTCCATTCTTCTGTATATTATTCTTCTAAGCAGCTTTGATGCATGAGCTGTTAAGCTGATTGTGCGATAATTCTCGCACTTGTCAGTTCCTGCCGTCTTCGGAATTGTGTGGATGGTGCTTTTCCGAAAGTCAGATGGTATGTCGCCAGGCTCATACATTCTACACACCAACGTGAATAGTCGTTTTGTTGCCACTTCCCCCAATGATTTTAGAAATTCTGATGGAATGTTATCTATCCCTTCTGCCTTATTTGACCGTAAGTCCTCCAAAGCTCTTTTAAATTCCGATTCTAATACTGGGTCCCCTATCTCTTCTAAATCGACTCCTGTTTCTTCTTCTATCACATCAGACAAATCTTCACCCTCATAGATCGTGTGAAACCCAACTGGCCTTATTTGTTCATGAGACCCAGAAAATATTAGATACAGGCTCCCAGGTAGATGCTATTTTTGTTGACTTCCGGAAAGCGTTCAATACAGTTCCGCACTGTCGCCTGATAAACAAAGTAAGAGCCTACGGAATATCAGACCAGCTGTGTGGCTGGATTGAAGAGTTTTTAGCAAACAGAACACAGCATGTTGTTATCAATGGAGAGACGTCTACAGACGTTAAAGTAACCTCTGGCGTGCCACAGGGGAGTGTTATGGGACCATTGCTTTTCACAATATATATAAATGACCTAGTAGATAGTGTCGGAAGTTCCATGCGGCTTTTCGCGGATGATGCTGTAGTACACAGAGAAGTTGCAGCATTAGAAAATTGTAGCGAAATGCAGGAAGATCTGCGCGGATAGGCACTTGGTGCAGGGAGTGGCAACTGTCCCTTAACATAGACAAATGTAATGTATTGCGAATACGTAGAAAGAAGGATCCTTTATTGTATGATTATATGATAGCGGAACAAACACTGATAGCAGTTACTTCTGTAAAATATCTGGGAGTATGCGTGCGGAACGATTGGAAGTGGAATGATCATATAAAATTAATTGTTGGTAAGGCGGGTACCAGGTTGAGATTCATTGGGAGAGTGCTTAGAAAATGTAGTCCATCAACAAAGGAGGTGGCTTACAAAACACTCGTTCGACCTATACTTGAGTATTGCTCATCAGTGTGGGATCCGTACCACATCGGTTTGACGGAGGAGATAGAGAAGATCCAAAGAAGAGCGGCGCGTTTCGTCACAGGGTTATTTGGTAACCGTGATAGCGTTACGGAGATGTTTAATAAACTCAAGTGGCAGACTCTGCAAGAGAGGCGCTGCATCGCGGTGTAGATTGCTCGCCAGGTTTCGAGAGGGTGCGTTTCTGGATGAGGTATCGAATATATTGCTTCCCCCTACTTATACCTCCCGAGGACATCACGAATGTAAAATTAGAGAGATTAGAGCGCGCACGGAAGCTTTCAGACAGTCGTTCTTCCCGCGAACCATACGCGACTGGAACAGGAAAGGGAGGTAATGACAATGGCACGTAAAGTGTCCTCCGCCACACACCGTTGGGTGGCTTGCGGAGTATAAATGTAGATGTAGATGTAGAGGCTTTCACTGTATTCTTTCCACCTATCTGCTCTCTCCTCTGCATTTAACAGTGGAATTCCCGCTGCACTCTTAATGCTACCACCGTTGCTTGTAATGTCACCAAAGGTTGTTTTGACTTTCCTGTATGCTGAGTCTGTCCTTCCGACAATCATATCTTTTTCGATGTCTTCACATTTTTCGTGCAGCCATTTCTTCTTAGCTTCCCTGCACTTCCTATTTATTTTATTCCTCAGCGACTTGTACTTCTGTATTCCTGATTTTCCCGGAACGTGTTTGTACTTCCTCCTTTCATCAATCAACTGAAGTATTTCTTCTGTTACCCATGGTTTCTTCGCAGCTACCTTCTTTGTACCTATGTTTTCCTTCCCAACTTCTGTGAAGGCCCTTTTTAGATATGTCCATTCCTCTTCAACTGTACTGCCTACTGCGCTATTCCTTATTGCTGTATCTATAGCGTTAGAGAACTTCAAACGTATCTCGTCATTCCTTAGTACTTCCGTATCCCACTTCTTTGCGTATTGATTCTTCCTGACTAATGTCTTGAACTTCAGCCTACTCTTCATCACTACTATATTGTGATCTGAGTCTATATCTGCTCCTGGGTACGCCTTACAATCCAGTATCTGATTTCGGAATCTCTGTCTGATCATGATGTAATCTGAAACTTCCTGGCAGATTAAAACTGTGTGCCCGACCGAGACTCGAACTCGGGACCTTTGCCTTTCGCGGGCAAGTGCTCTACCATCTGAGCTACCGAAGCACGACTCACACCCGGTACTCACAGCTTTACTTCTGCCAGTACCTCGTCTCCTACCTTCCAAACTTTACAGAGAGCTTCTGTAAAGTTTGGAAGGTAGGAGACGAGGTACTGGCAGAAGTAAAGCTGTGAGTACCGGGCGTGAGTCGTGCTTCGGTAGCTCAGATGGTAGATCACTTGCGCGCGAAAGGCAAAGGGCCCGAGTTCGAGTCTCGGTCGGGCACACAGTTTTAATCTGCCAGGAAGTTTCATATCAGCGCACACTCCGCTGCAGAGTGAAAATCTCATTCTGGATGATGTAATCTAATTGAAATCTTCCCGTATCTCCCGGCTTTTTCCAAGTATATCTCCTCCTCTTGTGATTCTTGAACAGGGTATTCGCTATTACTAGCTGAAACTTGTTATAGAGCTCAATTAGTCTTTCTCCTCTTTCATTCCTTGTCCCAGGCCCATATTCTCCTGTAACCTTTTCTTGTACTCCTTCTCCTACAACTGCATTCCAGTAGCCCATGACTATTAGATTTTCGTCCCCCTTTACATACTGCATTACCCTTTCAATATCCTCATACACTTTCTCTATCTGTTCATCTTCAGCTTGCGACGTCGGCATGTATACCTGAACTATCGTTGTCGGTGTTGGTCCGCTGTCGATTCTGATTAGAACAACCCGGTCACTGAACTGTTCACAGTAACACACCCTCTGCCCTACCTTCCTATTCATAACGAATCCTACACCTGTTATACCATTTTCTGCTGCTGTTGATATTACCCGATACTCATCTGACCAGAAATCCTTGTCTTCCTTCCACTTCACTTCACTGACCCCTACTATATCTAGATTGAGCCTTTGAATTTCCCTTTTCAGATTTTCTAGTTTCCCTACCACGTTCAAGCTTCTGACATTCCACGCCCCGACTCGTAGAACGTTATCCTTTCGTTGATTATTCAGTCTTTTTCTCGTGGTAACCTCCCCCTTTGCAGTCCCCTCTCGGAGATCCGAATGGGGGACTATTTCGGAATCTTTTGCCAATGGAGAGATCATCAAGACACTTCTTCAATTACAGGCCACATGTCCTGTGGATACACGTTACGTGTCTTTAATGCAGTGGTTTCCATTGCCTTCTGCATCCTCATGTCGTTGATCATTGCTGATTCGTCCGCCTTTAGGGGCAATTTCCCACCCCTAGGACAAGAGAGTGCCCTGAACCTCTATGCACTCCTCCGCCATCTTTGACAAGGCCGTTGGCAGAATGAGGCTGACTTCTTATGCCGGAAGTCTTCGGCCGCCAATGCTGATTATTTATCAAAGTTTAGGCCGTGGCGGAGATCGAACCCGGGACCGAAGACGTTTTGATTATGAATCAAAGGTGCTACCCTTAGACCATGGGTAACTCTTCCATAGTGACGTCGACGACGAGATGAAGTGCTGCATATTCAGAGACATTTCAGCAGTCATTCGCTCTGCGCTACATAGGTGAGTGAAACGCAAAGGCCGGCTGCTGTGGCCGAACGATTATAGGCGCTACAGTCCGGAAGCATGCTGCTGCTACGGTCGCAGGTTCGAATCCTGCCTCGGGCATGGATTTGTGTGATGTCCTTAGGTTAGTTAGGTTTAATTAGTTCTAAGTCCTAGGGGACTGATGACCCCAGAAGTTAAGTCCCATAGTGCTTAGAGCCATTTGAGCCATTTTGAAATACAAAGATACCCTAATACGTGGTCCACTGGTAAGCACCCTTTGCCACTCACTTCGCAGTGGTTTACAGTATATAGATGTGGATATTGGCAGTCACAAGTGGTGGTGCTAACGCTCGACCCTGTGCCACTTCAAAAGTCATTTCTACGTCTCATTTTTGTATAATCCAGGAAGAACCTAATTCTTAATACGGTCTGTAGGACATCTGTGATCCCTTTGTGAACGTTTCTTCGTAGCGGCTGTGATCTGGAGGGCCTGTCAGTTTTTCAAGTTAGGCGTGGTTCTCACTGAGGTAACACGACGTGCCACACTGTACCCCGTGCGACTCGCGATACGACACAGAAGCAACCCTGATTGGTGGGGCGCGTAGAAATGTATTTGAAGCGACTGGTTCGCACTGGGACGACAGCGCTACAGCGGCGACACGATTCTTTGTCCCGTAGCCTGACTCAATACGAAGTACTAGTTGCTCCACGCAACTATATCGTACGATACACGGAGAAGGAAATTTTAAGTCATTTGATGTGACTCAAGAAAAATTGTTTAGTGTATTTGAAGCAATGCTAGTCTGTCCCTGTAGTTAGTTCCTCGGTAAAAATTTAAAACGTAAAAATTTAAAAAACATCGTTTTGCGATTCGTGAAATGTATATCAGTCAGTTTTGAGGAAACTGTTCAGTAAAAGTAAAAAATAAATGAATAAATAAAATATTTTTTTACATCTTACAGTTTGATATCCTACCTTGATGACGGACTGGTTTTCATTCCACTATTGCCCATAGTTACTGTGATACTTCAAAATTAAGTACAACACAGTGCATATTTTAAAAAGTTTTCAGTAAAAATCACAGTTCCTGGCCAGTTTGTGTTTGGTATATTTTAGGACATATAAATATCCTGTGTAAATATCGAAAATGTTTTTTAAACTGGAAGGAGAGCCATATATCATTACAGTCTCGATTAAATACGTTCCTTACAAGGTGCCCAGTGGAAGATTCCCTGATTTCAAAATTAAATATCTCGTAATTAAATACGCAACGTACATTGTGTCAAGCTAAGGTGTCTCTGATTCCAAAATTGAAATTTTCGAAAACTAGGAGTTATACATGATATAATCTAAAGCATGGCTGCAGCAGCAACTGTCCAAATCTAATATATGGAATAAAAACAACCACCAATTGCAGAAGGTAATAGTCAAAAGCTCTAGACGTAGGTTATAAAGACTTCTGAAGAAAGCCCGTTTGTATGGGTTGAAACATAGATCAAGAGCTTTTGACTACCACATTCCGCAATTGATGGCTGTTTTTATTCCATATACTAATAAATTGGTTGAACAAAACGAGTGTTTATTGTAAAAGCTATAAGAATTTTATACAGAAGTTATACGATAGTTTCGAAATAGTTCGAAAATCTGCTAAAAGATGCCACTGTACGTTGTCCAGCTCGTAGAGTATCAGCGTGCATAATTAAACGCGTCTCTTTCAAGCAGTCTTTGCCATCACACCACTGTCTTTTCGAAATGTCCGCCACCTACTGTACGGGTTTGGGGTAAACGAGCAACGAAATTTGCCATCACATCGTGTGGTGCCTCAACGGAAATGGATTCAGAAGCCACACAGATCGCCGATTGAGGCTCGGATAGCGTTGTGGGATGGTTCCGGCAGACAAGTGCCCTCCCATGTGCGCCACAAAAGTAGTCCCAAGGAGTCAGATCGGGTGAATATGGGAGCAAATCGATCTCTGCGCCAGTAAATTTGGTGTAATCCAACGAAATGACTGTATTCCAGAAGTATTCATCTAGAAAGCGAAACACCTGTTCGGTGCGATGTGGTCGGGCCACATCTTGCACGAGCCACTGGCGTGGTCGATCCTCCAGCGCTTTCTGTGTAGCGGCAAATTGTTCCAAAATTTGAAACATAAGGATCACTAGTGATGGTTTCTCTCGTGAAAAACGGGCCGATAGTGCCTCTGTTACATATTGCTGCCCACAAAGGAACTTCGGAAGAATACATTGGTTTCGAAATTTCCTGGCAGATTAAAACTGAGTGCCGGATCGAGACTCGAACTCGGGACCTTTGCCTTTCGCAGGCAAGTGCAGTACCAACTTTTTTGTTTTTTTTGTTTTTACTTTTCTCTTTCTTATCTTATCTTTTATTTTTTTATCTTTTTTTCTTTTCATTTCTTAGAACTCTTTCACTTCAGTCGTTCTCTCCTAGCACCAACTGATCTACCCAGGTACGACTCACGACCCGTCCTCACAGCTTTACTTCCGCCAGTACCTCGTCTCCCATCTTCCAATCTTCACAGAAGCTCTGCTGCGAAACAGTAGAGCTTCTATGAAGTTTCGAAGATGGGAGACGAGGTACTGGCGGAAGTAAAGCTTTGAGGACGGGTCGTGAGTCGTACCTGGGTAGCTCGCTCAGGACCTCAGTTGGCTGCCGGCAGGGTAGCTCAGCGTGTGCGGTCAGAGGGTTAGCTGCCCTCTGTGTGTAAAAAAAAAAAAAAAAAAAAAATACAACGACCAAAATAAAATTAAAAAAAAAATTGGTAGAGCCCTTGCCCGCGAAATTCAAAGGTCCCGAGTTCGAGTCTCGGTCCGACACACAGTTTTAATCTGCCAGGAAGTTTCGTATCAGCGTATAATAGTTTCGCTGCATACAAATGCGGATTTTCGGAACCCCATAATCGCCAGTTTTGTCTGTTCAGCTGGAAGCGTTCTTCATCTGTAAACGAGATGTAGATGACATCATTATCAGTCATTGTGAGAATCTGGTTAGCAAAATCAGCTCTTTGTCGCATAGCTCATTTCATTTATGGCCTGGTGGCTTCCGATTTTGGAAGGAAACATGAATTGCACTCTGTCTTGGTATTTTCTGCGTGCTGCAACGCTTCAGTCAGTCTAAGCTGCAGTTCCTCGGACTGATTTCCTTGAATTTTGCTGAATAATTCCAGAAACTGGGACGACGCTCTCAGGAGTAACTACAGTTTGCCTGGGGCCAACGTCCCCTGCTACATCATCAGCCACGCAGCCCGTCCGTTGGATTTTGGCTGACAACTTTCGCATCGTGTCGCTCGGAACATTAAATCGTGTTTTAAAACTGCACCTTGCTTCGGTATCACTGTGTTCTAACTTATTGTGTCGCACAGATAAATGCTGCGTCCGGCGACCTTTGTTGCAACGCAGGAAAATGTGTCCGCAGTTGCGACTATCAACATCCATCACCTGTATAATGGAATGACGAAAGTGAAGATTTGGACAAAACCGAGGCTCGAACCCTGGATTTCCCACTTAGCGCGAGCGGTCGCCTTACCATATGGCTATCCCTCCAGACAGGCCAGACCCAAACATCCATATATCATCAACTATGTGTCTACAACCTATACTCATACAGGGTGTTTCAAAAATGACCGGTATATTTGAAACGGCAATACAAACTAAACGAGCAGCGATAGAAATACACCGTTTGTTGCAATATGCTTGGGACAACAGTACATTTTCAGGCAGACAAACTTTCGAAATTACAGTAGTTACAATTTTCAACAACAGATGGCGCTGCGGTCTGGGAAACTCTATAGTACGATATTTTCCACATATCCACCATGCGTAGCAATAATATGGCGTAGTCTCTGAATGAAATTACCCGAAACCTTTGACAACGTGTCTGGCGGAATGGCTTCACATGCAGATGAGATGTACTGCTTCAGCTGTTCAATTGTTTCTGGATTCTGGCGGTACACCTGGTCTTTCAAGTGTCCCCACAGATAGAAGTCACAGGGGTTCATGTCTGGCGAATAGGGAGGCCAATCCACGCCGCCTCCTATATGTTTCGGATAGCCCAAAGCAATCACACGATCATCGAAATATTCATTCAGGAAATTAGAGACGTCGGCCGTGCGATGTGGCCGGGCACCATCTTGCATAAACCACGAGGTGTTCGCAGCGTCGTCTAAGGCAGTTTGTACCGCCACAAATTCACGAAGAAGGTCCAGATAGCGTGATGCAGTAATCGTTTCGGATCTGAAAAATGGGCCAATGATTCCTTTGGAAGAAATGGCGGCCCAGACCAGTACTTTTTGAGGATGCAGGGACGATGGGACTGCAACATGGGGCTTTTCGGTTCCCCATATGCGCCAGTTCTGTTTATTGACGAAGCCGTCCAGGTAAAAATAAGCTTCGTCAGTAAACCAAATGCTGCCCACATGCATATCGCCGTCATCAATCCTGTGCACTATATCGTTAGCGAATGTCTCTCGTGCAGCAATGGTAGCGGCGCTGAGGGGTTGCCGCGTTTGAATTTTGTACGGATAGAGGTGTAAACTCTGGCGCATGAGACGATACGTGGACGTTGGCGTCATTTGGACCGCAGCTGCAACACGGCGAACGGAAACCCGAGGCCGCTGTTGGATCACCTGCTGCACTAGCTGCGCGTTGCCCTCTGTGGTTGCAGTACGCAGTCGCCCTACCTTTCCAGCACGTTCATCCGTCACGTTCCCAGTCCGTTGAAATTTTTCAAACAGATCCTTTATTGTATCGCTTTTCGGTCCTTTGGTTACATTAAACCTCCATTGAAAACTTCGTCTTGTTGCAACAACACTGTGTTCTAGGCGGTGGAATTACAACACCAGAAAAATCCTCTGTTCTAAGGAATAAACCATGTTGTCCACAGCACACTTGCACGTTGTGAACAGCACACGCTTACAGCAGAAAGACGACGTACAGAATGGCGCACCCACAGACTGCGTTGTCTTCTATATCTTTCACATCACTTGCAGCGCCATCTGTTGTTGAAAATTGTAACTACTGTAATTTCGAAAGTTTGTCCGCCTGAAAATGTACTGTTGTCCCAAGCATATTGGAACAAACGGTGTATTTCTATCGCTGCTCGTTTAGTTTTTATTGCCGTTTCAGATATACCGGTCATTTTTGAAACACCCTGTACATTCGCTATGTATGTTCATGTACAAGGGACACGTTTTACTTGAAAGTCGCTTGCCCCGTGTCGGCGGATAAATACGACATTTCAGTGCCTGTGTTATTACGAATTATGGTACAAAGTTCCTTCTGTCGTGCATGCACAGGCACTGTCGCGACTAGGGTCGTTATGAAATACAGGAAATGTAATCACAGTTGCGAATATGGACAACCATCAGCTGCATAATAGAATGACGAAAATGAAAATTTGTGCCGGATCGGGCCTTGTATAATCCCTATGCATTGTTTCAGGCAACGGCTGTCAGGGCGCACGCTATGATCAATGCAGCTGGGTAGGGCAGTCCATTTAAGGAGTGTTGTCGTCTACAAACGTTGCGTCACAGATGCTGCCTCACGACGGCATGGAGTGTCACGCCGATAAAAACAATGATCGTCTCCGAACTGTTCGTCTACTGTATGCAGTACACAATGCTATAAAACGTGGTCATAGCCCTCCACATTTTAGCATTTTGTTAAGCATAATAAGGGAACCACACGTTAACCAGGAAAAGAACCCCCAGTAATGTAACACCAACTCCTTACTTCACTATTGGCACTACACATGAAGGTAAGTAATTTCCTGTAAGATTTCTCGAAATCCAAACCTCTCCATCCGTTTTCGACACGTAAGGCGTGATTCATCACTCCAATTCAGTCGTTTCCAGTTTCCACTGTCCAGTGGCATCACTGTTTTCACCGTCTGAAGCGATGCTTAGTGTTGATTACGGTCAGCTATTCTGCCCCATTCTTTTTAACTCACGACAAGCAATCATTATGTTAGATGGAGGATTTCCAGCAGCGTTTTGGAGCTCACGAGTGATCGCTTCCCCTGACTTGACGTGATTTTTTACAGACACCCTCCCGACGTCCGTCATGACATGAGGTCAGCCTGCGTTTGGTGTAGTTGTGGTTGCCCCTTCGCGTTTCAAATTATGAATCACCACATCACCAATAGTCGAAAGGGGCCGCTTCAGAAGGGTTTAAATGTCGCTGGTGGATTCGTTACTCCGGCGGCTTCCAGTGACTGTTGCACATACTAGGTCACTGAGTTCTCGTGAGTGACCCATTCTGCTGTTAACTGCTTGTCTACTGACTGCACTACAGTCCCCGCCTGCTGTTAAGCAGACGGGTACACATCTCCTGACACGTAGCAGTATTAAGTAGCAGTGTTCGGATACTTCTGATCGTATAGCGTAGCTGCAGAACCTGCGTAATCTGTATACGGTGTAGACATCTCTATCCAGCCAGCTAGCTGAAGGTTTCCTCGCGCCCGAGCGTCCCCACTTAAGTTGTCCGCGAGTCTGGCGCTGTGGAGCCGGATGCAATCCTGGAGAGTGCCTGGCGCGCCTCGCGATGCTATCTCAAAGGCCTGGCCTGCGCCGGCGTGGCCTTTCGGCGCCTACCGTGCCCTGCCGTATCAACAACACCGCAGCACGGCTAGCAGCGAGCCCACTTCATGTTCTCGCGCCAGCAGAAGGCCTCCGCCTCTGATGTACGTCTGCTGCTGGTGTCTACCTCTCTACGGCGCGGTTCTCCGTGAGGCGATACAATTTACGATACCGCACATTGCAGTAAATACGACATTGCAGTGCCTGTGTTATAACGAATTACGATGCAAAGTTCCTTCTGACAAGCATGCATCTCCTAAAAACACGCACTGTGGCGACTGCAGCCCTTACGAAATACAGGAAATGTATTCGCAGTTGCGAATATGGACAATCATGAACTCCATAATGGAATGGCGACAATGAAAACCTGTGTCAGACCGTGACTCGAATCTCGACATCCCGCTTATCGGAAGCGGAAGCGGTCGTCTCATCATTTTCTTCGTCATTATTCGTTCTATACGTTCGGAGCGGACGTCCCACGACGCCTGCTCATCGTCGATCCATTAACTCAGTTTTTATTTATTAGAGAGGGCAGCGAACCTCCTGACCAAACACGTTGAGTTACCGTGCCGGCATCATTTGGCTATCCGTGCTCGGCTTACAGCCAGATCCAGACTCCGATATGTCGTCAGCCATGTGTCTACAACCAGTACTCGTACACTGAATATTCCAATTCGACTGAGTCATGCTCGGATAGCCAAATGCTAAGGCGACGGCTCGCGATAAACGGTAAATCCGGGTTCGAGGCCCGGTCTGGCACAAATTTTCATTTTCGTCATTCTATTATGCAGCTGATGGTTGTCCATATTCGCAACTCTGATTACATTTCCTGTATTTCATAATGGCCATAGTCGCCATTTGACCAAAAGATTGTAAGGACAGTGTATTAGAAAACATCGTCTCTGTATCATTTTATGTCAACGGATTGGTTAATAGAGAGTTTTATAGCTGAGTATTTCAATCCTTCCTGTGCCAAAGACAGATTCACTGGTATTAATTTCTTTACAACATAGGTTTTGTTCACGATAGGACTCTTATCTCAATACATAAGGCATTAAACGTCATACTCGACCTGCCGATGTATTGTTGGCGTCTAAGGACACTTACATCGCGATGTACAGCTAATCACGAAACCTAAATCAATAGAGCTTAATTTTGTCATCAAAATCTGATTCATATCTAGTTGTCATCGATATGTATTCTACAATATGAAAGTGTACAATGGTTGAAAGCAGGAGAACCATTTCGTACTGTTACTTGTTGAATTACCTTTCTGGTAACAGTTCCAGCAGCATATATCGTAAACAGAGTCATTCAGTCTGCTCGGTAGTGAAATGCCGCCGGGAGACATTAACACCCGAGTCAGTTACGGCTTTGCTGATAAGGGAGGTGGCTTTACGCTGTCGTTATTCCGTAGACGATCTTCTGGGCGATGAGACACCGCGATAGTCTTCGGAACGCCAGATCAGCTCTGGCACAAATCGTTACGTAGGGCTGCAGAACATTCTTTATACTGCAAATAACACCTTCCGTTCTCCCGTTTTTCGTTCCTCTTCCGTAGCGAGCTGCAGCGATACAAGCCTCCTCAAATCGGATCAAAAGCGATCTGATTTCCGTTGGCTGGTTGATGTCTCTCTACCAGTGGAGAAGATGCAGTAGGCACTGGCAATGAATGGAGTTTCACAATATTCCATGAGACTATAATTTGTTACTTTTTCCGTGTATTAACATTCACGATGAACGTTATGGTGTCGGGCGTGTCAACAGAACATGGAACACTTATATATAAGTAAATAAAGAAATAAAGTTATACTTATACGGCTATATCCTAGCCATTTACACAATTATTTTAATGATTAACTGTCTATAGTCAAGTATTCCCCTACGGTACAGAACGAGTTGTTGGAGAGAAAAGTCTTTCATCTACATTTTAAAACATTTCTGCTATCTTCGTTGATCCATTATGGACCGTGGGACAACGGCTGGCATGTATTTCTTGATTCAAATGGTTCAAATGGCTCTGAGCACTATGGGACTTAACATCTATGGTCATCAGTCCCCTAGACCTTAGAACTACCTGAACCTAACTAACCTAAGGACAGCACACAACACCCAGTCATCACGAGGCAGAGAAAATCCCTGACCCCGCCGGGAATCGAACCCGGGCGCGGGAAGCGAGAACGCTACTGCACGACCACGAGCTGCGGACTTTCTTGATTCAATAATTTACCAACAGCCGTATGTATTGTAGAAATTCATTTTATGAACTTATGTGCTACCAGTTTCTGCATTACATTGTTTGCCATCTTGAGGCCCCTGTACAATGAGTAGAACAAATGTACTATTATAAAAAATATCATGTTAACTATATAAGTTGCTCAAAAAGACATATTGTATATCATTAAAACTATATGTAACATTAAGGCAAATGTGCTTCTGCTGATGTCAAGCTGTTGTTAGTAGTTTTCAGTTTTACTCGAATATAACATAATAGATGAACGTATGTATACGCTTTTTTTCGTAAATTCGTACCACACAATTGTAATAGGCCATGCAACTCAACAATCAAATGTACTGCATACAATCATATGTGCAGTGGAAGAATTTTTTTGAATAATTAACTAATATAAATAAATAATTAAATGAATTAAAATACAAGAAAATGTGCCATAATCATGTCAGAATAAATAAGTTACATGTTTCTTATATTTTAATGTATTTTATTGTTTATTTGTATTAGTTTATTATTTTAAAAAATTCTTCCACTGGACATATGATTGTATGCAGTACATTTGATTGTTGTGTTGCATGGCCTATTACAACTGTGTGGTACGGATTTACGAATAATAACGTATACATATGTTCATCTATTATATTATATTCGAGTAAGACAGCGAAAACTATTAAGAATAGCGTGACATAGACAGAAGGATATTTGCCCTAATGTTACATATAGTTTTAATGATATACAATATGTCTTTTTGAGCCACTTACATAGTTAACATGACACCTGTCAATTGTTAACGTATCTTCTATATTTTTTTATAATAGTACATTTGTTCCACTCATTGTACAGGGGACTGAAGATGGCAGCAATGTAATGCAGAAACTGGTAGCACGTAAGTTCATAAAATAAATTTCTACAATACATACGGCTGTTGGTAAATTATCGCATCAAGAAATTTCTGCTATCTGTCAGACACTTTATGTCTATGGACAGACTGGCAAGGATTTTTACAGCTGCATGTTTCACAACCTTTTTGCGCCAAAGATTCATTAAACGGTTTGCAAATCAGATTCATTAAATAGTAATGCAGATCAATTTTCCTGCTAGTGCTGTACTTTTCAGGGTCTGTGTTTCTCTCAGACTTAGAGTGTTATTGATAGCAAATTTCTTAATTGAATAAACGTTCTGTGAGGCTGTGTTAAATGTTCTCAGTTGCTTAAAGACACGCCTGCAAGAAGTACGTATGTGAACTCTACACATAATTTTAATAACTTTGTGCAATGAGTACTTTTTGCGTATACGACGAGTTAGCCCAGAATATTATCCCATAAGACATCAATGACTGAAAATGTGCAAAATATGTTACCTCGATGACTTCCCTATGCCCAAAGTTGACAATTATTGATATGGCAAAAGTAGTCAAACGCTAATGTCTTAGAAGGTCCACGATGTTGTTTTTGCAGGTTAAGTTTTCATCTTTATAGTAACATTAACTGTTTAACATTGCCTTTTGAGTTAAGGTGCGTGACATTTTGCATTACTGCACCTGAAGTGGTAGGTGCTATTTCAGAGCAGCTACGTTTTCCCCCGGTATTCTGGACAAGTAAATAGAAAAGAATGTGTCGGGTTTAAGTAAAAAACAAAGTGGTTTTAAGCAAGGACGATCATGCCTTCCTAACATTCACTGCTTCAGACGGTTATTGGAAAACTGCGAAAATAAAAATAAAAGCATATACATGACCTTTGTCGACCTGCAGAAAGTGTATGATAAAGATTGTAAAATAAAATTATGGGAAGTAATTTGGAAATTTGTGGTAAGTTCCTACGGGACCAAACTACTAACGTCATCGGTCCCTAGGCTCACACACTACTTAATCTAACTTAAACTAACTTACGCTAAGGACAACACACACACACCCATGCCCGAGGGAGGACTCAAACCTCCGACGGGGGTAGCCGCGCGAGCCATGGCAAGGCGCCTAAGACCGGACGGCTACCACGCATGGTTTGTGGGAAGTAACGATAAGGGTTAATATGAGACAAAAATTGGTTTACGTGGCGAGGAAGCTATAGAAGCACACAAAAATAATGATTAAAATAGGAAACAAGATTACCCGAAGTATTTGCGATGAAAGTGATCTAAAAGAATGTGTAATGTCAACTATGCTTTTTAAGATTTTTTGGAATTGGCGCTGAATGGCTCGTACAGGAAACGCTCAGGCATGAAAATAAAGACTGGTGATGATACTCTCCACTCTCTTTTATTTGTAAACGACCAATTCTCTCATGATGAAGAGGATATGGAATACATGCTGACAAAGCCTAGAGAAGAGTACAGGAAATGGGATTTGGGAATAAATCCAGGGCGGAGTTTGTCTGTGTCTGGGATAGGATTTGGAGAAAATTTATACAGCGGAAGGAGAAATAAAATCCTACAGAAGCTGCAAATACTTAGGACCAATATGACTCCGATACACGTGATAAGGATATTAGTTCCAGAATAGCAACGGGGAAGAGACCTAGTAAAGCTCTGCATAGGATAATACGGAGTAATAATATTCGATAGGACACGACGAAAAGAATATTTCACTGTTGATGGAGGACGTAATTCTACGTGGAGCTGAGATGTGGTCTCAAAGAAAATTAGGGAGGATATTAGAACAATGGAAATGGCCTGTATGGGAAGGTGTCTGCAGTTAACGATAAGAATATTCAACAGTGTGTTGGAGGACATAATTCTACATAGAGCTGAAATGTGGCCTCAAAGAAAATTACGGAGAACATTAGAAGAGTGGAAATGAACTGTATGAGAAGATGTCTGCAGTTAACGAGGTAAGATAGGTAAGATACGAAACGAAATGAAGAGGTATAGAAGCGAATGGAGATAAAAGTGCTCCATAATAAAAACATGGGAGAAAAGAGCGCTTCAGTGGTGTAGGCACGTGCAGATAATGCCTAACTATAGGCGGACAAGGACGATTTTAAACTGGGAACCACCCGAAAGAAGAAGGAGAGGATAGTCAGCGCTAAGATGAGAAACATGCTTACAGGTAGCAATGGACCGGAGGACGGAAACGAAAGAAGACTGTGGAGGACGAAAATGGCTAACTCCAGTGGACAAATGCCGAAAGTACCTATCTTCGATTAAAAGGTACTTCTATGACTTATTTCCAGATCCTTGGGATATATGTTGGTGAGGTATGTTTTCCAGCCAAGGTGTCTGATGCACGATAGACACGCAAAAGTTGATCCACAGGGTGGCTAGTCGGAATGCTGAATTAATTATCGTAAACAATATTAGGCATCTCCAGACAGTGTCCTTGGTCAAATCTCATACTTCTCCGCAACGTTTGCAGGAATGGGAGCATCAATCGTGGGAAAGGACCACGCTGCTCACAATTTTCCAGTCCCTTATTCTAAAAACCACGATTAACAAGAGAAAAACGACTTGAAAATGAGTACACCCTTTCAACATCAGCTCAAATGACGGAGGTACACATTAAGATCTTATGGATACGTAGTAGCTTTCGTGCTTGCTTAATGGTTTGGGAGCAGTTGGAATATTTGTGTAGGAATCTTTTACCCACAGTTTTATCACTGTGTTCCTTAGGTTTCGTGACCAAAAGTAACATACATTGTGGAAGACTAACGTTACAGTGTTGCTGTCAGTCGCCAGGAAACGAGAGCGAATCTTCGGCAAGCCGAGCCACGCGTGCTAGAAAAGCGTCAGAAAACAGTTTAGTTACTGAATATCCCCAGAAAACATCAAGACAGTACAATCAGGGATGTATGTTCTGCATAAACCTGTGGAAATTGTTCACAAGATTTGGGTATCTCCTACACAAATCTATGGAAAGGGTGACAGTAGTTGGGGCTGATTTATCTTCCTCTCCTGTGCCAGCATTTACATCTCAGAGTATTTCTTACATCCAACGTCTTCACTTGTTTGTTGGATATCCTCCGATCTCTGCCTTTCCGTAAGTTTTTGACCCTTTACGTCTCCCTCTAGTACCATGGAAGGTATTCTCTGATGCCTTAACCAACGTCCTGTCAGTCTATATTTTCCATATATTCCTCGACCATTCTGTGGAGGATTTTATCATTTCTTTTCAGTTTTCAACATATTTTTGAGTCACTACTCTCAAATGCTTCGAGTTTCCTCTTTTACATTATTTTCCACAGTGTATGAGTCACTTCCAATGCTGTGCTCCAGACAAGCATTCTCCGACATATCTTCCCCAAAGAAAAGCCCGTATTTGAAGCTAGTAGACTAGTTTTAGCGTGACATACTCTCTACCTTCATATCCCTTTTTCTGTTAGTCTGCGTCTTGCATCCTCCTTCCTTCGTCAAGCGTTGTTTATTTATTTTTTCCAAGATAGTGGAACTCCTCCACTTCATCGCCTATTTTGATGTTAAGTTTATCGTTGATCTCACGTCTGCTACTCATTATTTTCATCTTTGCTTCATTTCCGCTCAGTGCATGCTACGTATTCATAAGAATGTACATTCCAGTCAGCAGGTCCTACAATTCTTTTTCATACTAACTTCTAAGAATAGCAGTGTTATAAGATAGTCCCATACTAAATTTTAAACCCCAGTCCTTAATTTTTCATTTTCGCCATTGCTTCTTCGGTATAGAAATTGAATGGTTTGCCTTACATCCTTTTTAATCAGAACACTTCTGAATAACAACTGGGAATTATTGATTCAGTACCTTTTTACAGCGCCGTGATTTTGCTTTATTAATATAAAATACACTACATTATAATATAATATAACACCCAATAACAAGCCTGATACACTGCGCAGCGATTCGCATCTGAGGTGATTCTGGTAGTATGCGAGCGTGCGTTATTGTGAGGTAACGACACAGGTTTATCAGGGGTTTTGTTTTCAGTAGCAATAGGGGGTCGCCTTAGTTATTTTGTATACACTGTAGGATTTATCGTTTTATTTCTTGGTAGCAGTTCATGTTGGAGATTGCCATTTCGGTTCCACCAAACGCACAACATGATTTTTTTTAGGGTGTAAACCAACTTTCGAACGGGATATTCCGAGACATTCTCTGGTCTTTTTTAATACAGGCTCCATTTCTCGTCACCTGTAACAGTGTTCCAAAGGAATCGCCTGTGCCTAGGACCAGACGGAAATGGGCCAGCAATAACGAACACGCGGTAATTCGTTGATTTTTGATGGTGTCGTTTATAACACGTGGTACCCATGTGTCCAATTTTTGCATTTTATTTAGGGAATACAAATGGCGGACAGTGGTTGCGTGACCGAATTCCGTAATTTGTGCCTATCCCCGCGTTGTTTGACTAGAATTATTGGGAATAAACTGATTTAGCCTGTTTTTACCAAAAATGTGAGGTATTCCAGAAAATGGTTCATTTCCTTGTCGGAAACGAGAAAACCATTTCCGTGTTGTCTTTTCGGTAAATGCTTCCCTTCTGTACATACTAAAAACTCTTCTCGTGGCTTCTGCGGCGCTACGTTCTTTATCATATTAGAAAACCTAAATGTGTTGAAAGTTTTCTTTTTCTCTGCTTGACACTACATGGTGATTATCTTCGAAAATGGTGAAAACGAGCTGTTAGCAACTCACGAGCTTACATTCGCAACAATCCAAATTGAAGAAAAAAAGGTGAATAACTAAGAATGAAGGCTTCACGATGCAGTGGCGCCAACCCACTGGAGAACGGCACTGACTTATGCACCGACCCAAAACTGCGTTGTGCCAAACGACGAACACTGCGTTTCCTCCACAATCGCCTGACCTCTTGGGACATGCCACTTGACGGGGTTGTTTACTGCGCGGCAGAATGCTCCAGCAGTTTGTCGAGAGCAGTAGAGTGCGCAGCACGGTTCTCCGAAGCGTAGCGCGCTGCTGCGGGAGGCACCGGAGGCGGCGTTATGGGCGCACAAATCGCATTAAGAGACGCCGTGCGCAAACCACGTTACGTCAGCCCAGCCGGTGGCGCGACCCCTATGCCGGGGTGGCGATGCGAGCCACTCCCTCAGCTAGCTGGCGGCTGCTCTGAGCCGGTCACTCTCAACCTCCCTTATTTTGATGTGCAACCTCAGCAACATCTCACTCGTCTCGTTATTTTCTCTACAGCACTTATATACACTGCCTGACTAAAGAAAAAAACAGGTGAAACATCCAGACGATTTATAAGAGTCGAGGGGCATGAAAGGGAAGCAGTGCTTGGGAAAGGAGTGAGACAGGGTTGTAGCCTCTCCCCGATGTTATTCAATCTGTATATTGAGCAAGCAGTAAAGGAAACAAAAGAAAAATTCGGAGTAGGTATTAAAATTCATGGAGAAGAAGTAAAAACTTTGAGGTTCGCCGATGACATTGTAATTCTGTCAGAGACAGCAAAGGACTTGGAAGAGCAGTTGAACGGAATGGACAGTGTCTTGAAAGGAGGATATAAGATGAACATCAACAAAAGCAAAACGA
Organism: Schistocerca piceifrons; assembly: GCF_021461385.2. Classification (NCBI taxonomy): domain Eukaryota; kingdom Metazoa; phylum Arthropoda; class Insecta; order Orthoptera; family Acrididae; genus Schistocerca; species Schistocerca piceifrons. The sequence goes on from NC_060138.1 coordinate 1,140,435,257, forward strand.
GGATAATGGAATGTAGTCAGATTAAATCGGGTGATGCTGAGGGGATTAGATTAGGAAATGAGACACTTAAAGTAGTAAAGGAGTTTTGCTATTTAGGGAGTAAAATAACTGATGATGGTCGAAGTAGAGAGGATATAAAATGTAGACTGGCAGTGGCAAGGAAATCGTTTCTGAAGAAGAGAAATTCGTTAACATCGAGTATAGATTTAAGTGTCAGGAGGTCGTTTCTGGAAGTATTTGTATGGAGTGTAGCCATGTATGGAAGTGAAACATGGACAATAACCAGTTTGGACAAGAAAAGAATAGAAGCTTTCGAAATGTGGTGCTACAGAAGAATGCTGAAGATAAGGTGGGTAGATCACGTAACTAATGAGGAGGTATTGAATAGGATTGGGGAGAAGAGAAGTTTGTGGCACAACTTGACCAGAAGAAGGGATCGGTTGGTAGGAAATGTTCTGAGGCATCAAGGGATCACCAATTTAGTATTGGAGGGCAGCGTGGAGGGTAAAAATCGTAGAGGGAGACCAAGAGATCAATACACTAAGCAGATTCAGAAGGATGTAGGTTGCAGTAGGTACTGGGAGATGAAGAAGCTTGCACAGGATAGAGTAGCATGGAGAGCTGCATCAAACCAGTCTTAGGACTGAAGACCACAACAACAACAATGGTGAGTTTATACAATATATAGTTGATATAAGGCAAATGATTTTGTACAGTATACATATGATATTAGACAATATTAAACCTTAAAGTCCGTGTTTTTCGACCAGTTAATTAAGTTGGGTGTGAGAATGAACAAGTCATCGGGAATTCCAGGGTATGAATGAACTGGACAGCGTTGGACTAAATGTTCAATTGTCTGTTCTTCTTGATGACATTCACACATTGGTGAACTGATCCAGCCCCATTTGTACCTGACGTGCCTACAACAACCATGTCCAGTCCTTAACCTGTTGAGGCGGCACCAAAGGTTCCTCGGTAGGTCAAAACCTTTTGGCTTCTTTATGGGATCAAGGTGATGGGCTCTTGTCCCCAATGTTTTTGTTGACCATTCACGATTCCAGCTTTCATTTAGATCAAAACCATCCGCAATGAGTTGTCCTGCAGTAACACTTGCTGGTCTTCTTGATCGCAATCGTTGCTGTGGCGGATGACAGAATTCCTGATGCAGTGGTAGAGAGGGTGATGCAGAGATTTTCTTGCCCCACTCAGTTGAGCTTGTTTCCGCCTTACGTGAGGTGGAGGGATGTGACTCAGTACTGGTAACCAGTGGCATGGGGTTGATTTGATGGATCCAGTAATGCAGCGCATTGTGTCGTTAACTTTTGTGTGTACCTTCTTTACATGTACACTTTCCAACCAGACCGCTGCAGAGTACTCGGCAGCAGAGTACACAAGACTGATGCCAGGTAAACGCAGTCAGCAGGGGTTCCCCAGGTGGTACCACTGAGCTTATGTAGTATGTTGTTCCTAGTAACAACTTTATGAGAAAGCTTGGTGATGTGCTCTTTGTAGCTCAGGGTTCTATCTAGAGTGATTCCGATATATTCTGGGAAAGGATTGTACCTCAACGTTTGTCCATTGAGCAGAACTCTTGGTTTGTAGTTCGTAACACTATTCGCTAGATGGAAACAAGAGACTTCAGTTTTTGATGTGCTTGGGATCAATTTCCAGGTCTGAAAGCAAGTTGACATCTTCAAACTTGACAAACCTGAAGACAGCCCTGAAAGCTACCGCCCTATAGCACTGCTCAGTTGTAGATTCAAACTTTTGAAACGAGTCCTCCTAACCAGAATAGCACCGTTCATCGAGGCTGCTACCCCTACTGAACAAGCTGGCATCAGACAAGGACGCAGCTGCACCCATCAAGTTCTTGCCCTAACTACCCATACTGAAGCAGGTTTTGAAGGCCATCTGAAATCAACAGCTGTCTTCATCGACCTGACAGCCGCGTATGATACTGTCTGGCGACAGGGACTGATATACAAGTTACTGCAAATTGTACCAAGTCGAGAAACTGTGGATCTAAATCCAGCATGCTTAGTGAAAGGCAATTTGAAGTTTTTCTAGGCACCTCTAAAAGCCACAAACGGAAACTAAATAATGGACTACCACATGAATCTGTTTTAGCTCCATCACTATTCCATTTATACATTAGTGATTTACCAACCACAATATCAACTAAATTCATCTATGCTGATGACATAGCACTGATAGCACAGAGCATTAATTTCGAAAGTGAACGAATTTTTACGGAGGATCCAGACGATAAGGACGAATGTCTACGTAACTTTGCACACATCCACACCATCGGCGGGTATGTAAACGGCTTACAGTTGCAGTTCTCTGTGACAGGTAGAAACGGCCACCAGAGTGCATTAGTGTTGTTACTGCTGAATGGAGGTTTAACGCCTGCAGTGTCGGCAATCAACGTCGCATCTGCGCTTCGAAAAGGCCTGACACACAGGGGCCAATTTTTCCGTAAGGTACAGAGCCGTGCTGTGACTGTCAACCAGAAGACAGCCTAAGTGTCAATACAGGCCGCAGGCCGCACAGAGCTACTCTCTTCTGCAAGGCATGGAATAGAAAATAGGCTTCGCTGAATCCTAGTGGCAGGGGCAGGCGCCGATTCCACAAGGATTCCATCAACCAGGGTTCTCACTTCAGAGCCACCTCCATGACGTCAATGCCATTCACATCTGATTTAGTGACCCCTGGAGTTGCCAGGAGTGGAGTGTTCGTGGTCTCCTCGCCAAAGAAGAAGGGGATTTTGTCGTTGTGGTAGACTTGAGGACTTGTAAATTTATCCCTCTTTAACTTTCACATGGCTACACACTGCACTTAGACAAATTTGCTTCCTTCGTGACTTAAACTTCGTTCCTTGAATCTGTACTTTAACACCGAGCATCCTACAGGATTTTGCAGTTTATAAAGTGTGCGTGTTAAAGTTAGTCCGCAGCTCGTGGTCGTGCGGTAGCGTTCTCGATTCCCGCTCCCGGGTTCCCGGGTTCGATTCCCGGCGGGGTCAGGGGTTTTTTCTGCCTCGTGATGACTGGGTGTTGTGTGATGTCCTTAGGTTAGTTACGTTTAAGTAGTTCTAAGTTCTAGGGGACTGATGACCATAGATGTTAAGTCCCATTGTGCTCAGAGCGATTTGAACCATTTGAACGTGTTAAAGTTAGACACTATGACAATCCAACTGGCCTTCAGCCACCAGGAGCATTATTGTTCTATTTCAGTCAAAGACTTATTTTGTGTTTTGTTTCAACCCATATCAGAGTAGACATGCTATTAATCTTTGATAAACAAACTTATTCCGTCACTGTTACTCGGATATTTTTTGTACCGCTCTTGGTGTACTTATCAGTTACCTGTCATGGCAGGGTGTATAAGGAGTGTGAACAGTGTCAGATATTCAGCGATCACTGTGAGGGAAATGCCGCATACCAGTGTGAGGCAGCTTTACCAGCACCTGACACAGTTTAAAAGGGGCGTCACTGAGGGTCTCTGTTTCCCCTCCACCACTGTCCCTGCCATCGGAGACCAAGTAATGGATTTCCTGCAACATTCGGTGTCTTTCTGCGCCATTAGTCGATTAACAACAACTTGACTTAGATATTATCGTCCCATGCATATGTTGACTTAAATACCAGACGACAGGCGATTGCATTTCCAATGATACCGTGACTGGAAGGAACTGAATGCTGATGAATGACGTTGCCCTGTGTTCCGTACTATCCCAGGCGACGATCTTCGGTGAGTATGGCGGCATCCTGAGTCAAGGTACCATTCCACCTCTAAATAAGTTGATTGACAAAATTTAACTTTAAGACGACATTGATCACGTATCGAAACACGGCAGCGGCTTGAGTCATCATGAATTTCCACCCGAGGAAGGCGGGGAGGACGAAGAACACATCTCACTGACTGTCGCTTGGTCTCCAGATCGTATCGGTAGGACCAGTCTCATCTGCTGTAATGATATGGATGTCTCATCTATTGTAATCATGCAAATGTCCAACAACGGATGACCACAGAGCTTCGAGCGATTGTACAAGAGGCGTTTTCTGACTGTTTCCAGCAGCTTTACAGCCGATGTAGGAAGTGTGTTATAGCTGATAGTGATTACTTTGAAGACCAATAAAGGTCTTTTGTTCGTTACTCTTGTTTGCTTTATTATCTCACACTATTCACCGAAATTCTCAGACGCACCTTGTATAAAGGAGATCGCGTGCAGAGCACTTTTAAGTCTTGATCAAGTGTTTGGGATGCCCTAGAGGTCGGATTTGAGGAAGATGTTGAAGCAATTTAGATGCGTACTGCTGAGTTACCGGTAGGTTCGATCTGCACGCGCGTATTACAGAAATGCTACGTGAAGTCAGATGGGAATTCCTGGACAAAAGCTCAGAATCTCAGAACAAACCTGCTATCAACATACATTTCGGGTAATGATCAAATAATAGTGGAAGCATAAAGACAGTCGTTTTTCCCTTGCTCCATTTTCGAGTGCAAGATGAAAGGGAATGACATTACTTAATCCTCATGCTTTGCCAAATGCTTCCCAGACTGTGTATTCCTTTCTATTTCTCCATTTTCCTACGTTTATTTTATTGTAATTGCCTGTGTACGCCACATAATCTGTTGCTAAAATTGCTAGTACTGTATTCCACTCCGTTTCTGTGTCACTCTCCATATTTAGTACCTCTTCCAGTCCTTCTTAAGTACTCCTGTCAAGAACTAATTTTATTTCATTGGGATTGTCAATTAAATTTAAATTGTTATGTAGTCTCTGTTTTTCGAGTTTATTGTCAATAATTTTGCTTATTTCCTACATTTGTATTTATCCACTTTTCAGTTTTTTTTACTTTGTTAATTGCGTTAACGATGCAGTGTCGAAGATGACATATACACTGTGTTCGTGCCTTTTCCAATTTTGTTTCCAAGTATTGTAACCCCTTCGACGATAGTTTGTTAAAAACAAGGGACGGAAGAATCAGTTAACATGAAAAAGAAACTACTTGCAATCTAAGGAGTAATGTTGTATGAAATAGGGTTATCACACTTTGCTTAGTTTCAGAGGTGCACAACATATCGCAAATTACACACGAATTCGAGTTTCCGAATCCTACAGTGTGTGGAGGATTCTGAGTGTCTCAGAATGAGTGTCTGCCATGCGCGCACAGGGGTGGTCACAAGTGTCATACGGACGGACGCCACGTCGCCACCACAGAGCCACACAGAGTGGTGCCCGATTAACTCTGGCAAGCAAACATCACAAACCTGACCTCATATTTAAGGAGAAAAAAAAGCACACTTGCAAGACATCACCCATATCAATAGGTCCCATCTGAAAATTTGGGCGATAATTCTGACAATACGCAGTTATGACCTTCTGAAAGTACGTCTTATAAACTTTCCCGTGCACCTATTCTTTGTCACTCGCTCTGCCCGACAGCGCAGTACTGTACATCGGGATGAGTAAGGGGTTTGTGAAATACTTTTTTCACGTTGTTAAAATGTATGTTTCTTTGCGTCGCGTTTTCTAACCTATAACAGACGCCAGAAATATCTTTGCACTGAACATTCTTTTACTGCGACTAACTTAGCGCTCGCTGCATCGTTCGCGTAGAAATTACAGAGATTTTTGTTTTGTTTTTAATTAATAGAATTTTTATGCTGTTCATAAACTGCAACACCTTCTAAGCTTTTCAAGCTAATGAAGGTCATATAGTGAAGAGTCAAAGAAACTTGTACACCTGCCTAATATCGCGTAGCGCTCCCACGAGCACATAGAAGTGCCGCAACAAGACGTGGCACGCACTCCACTAACTTCTGAAGTAGTGCTGGAGGGAACTGATACCATGAATCCTGCAGGTCTGTCCATAAATCCGTAAGAGTACGAGGAGATGGAGATCTCTTCTGAAGAGCACGTTGCAAGGCATCCCAGATATGCTCAATAATGTTCATGTCTGAAGAGTTTGGTGGCCAGCGGATGTGTTTAAGCGCAGAGGAGTGGAGACACTTTCTAGCAATTCTGGACGTGTGGGGTGTCGCATTGTTCTGCTAGAATTGCCCACGTCCGCCGGAATGCACAATGCACATTAATTAATGTAGGTGATCAGACAGGATGATTACGTACGAGTGACCTCTCAGAGTCATATCTAGACATATCAGGGGTCCCACAGCACTCCAAATGCACACGCCACACACCATTACAGAGTCTCCACCAGCTTGAACAGTCCCCCTGCTGACATGCAGGGTCCATGGATTCATGAAGTTGTCTCTATACCGCTACATAACCCTCCGCTCGATACAATTGGAAACGAGACTCGTCCAACCAGGCAACACGTTTCCTGTCGTCAACAGTCCAATGTCGATGTCGATGGGCCCAGACGAGACTTAATCCTTTGTGTCGTGCAGTTATCAAGGTTACACGAGTGGGCATTCGGTTCCGAAACCCCATATCGATGATGTTTCGTTCAATGGTTCGCACGCTGACACCTGTTGAAGGCCCAGAATTGAAATCTGCAACAATTTACGGAACGGTTCTCTCCAGTCGTTGTTGGTCCCGTTCTTACAAGATATGTTCTTACAAGGGATGTCGGAGGTTTAATGTTTAACCAGATTCCTGATATTCACGGTACACTCGTGAAATGGTTGTACGGGAAAATCCCCACTTCATCGCTACCTCGGAGATGCTGTGTCTCATCGCTCGTGCGCCGACTATAACACCACGTTCAAACTTTCTTAAATCTCGGTAACCTGCCATTGTACCAGTAGTAATCGATCTAATTACTGCGAGAGACTTTTCTTATATAGGCTTTGTCGACCGCAGCGCCCTGTTCTGCCCGTTTACATACCCCTCTGAATACGCATGCCTATGGGCTGGGATACGTAGTTGCCGCGTTACAAGCCAAATACTGCTGACTCTACAGTATACAATGTGAATATGCACATGAATCGAATGGTCGAAGGTTCCTATCAACCGGCAATTGCGAATTTTGGATGTGACATAGAAATTTATAAATGAAAGATTGCAATTAAATAAAATTTGCAGGTGCTATTTTTAGAGACTTTAAATGATGAGCACGATATCAGAAGAACGTTTAAGAATGCCGTTTATTACTGCAAAAGACTCATTGGATGTCCGCCTCCATAGCACAGCGGTAGCGTTAGCGCCTCGATTCCCGGCAGGGGACTGAGTCTTGTGTGTCCTTCATTATCATTTTCATCATCATTGACACGCAAGTCGCCGAAGTGACGTCAATTAAAAAGGCTTGCAATATGGCGGCCGAATACCGAAGGGGATATCCCGGCCAATAAATGCTATACGAACATGGTGTCTATGGTCCAGCAATTAAAAAAAATATACGTTGAATAACATGGAAACAATAGATTCTTACTTCGCGTAATTAGTTTTGAACAACACCATGGCTCGCGAGATATTCACTTCTAAACGCATACTACGTCTTCACTGCAGAAGCCACGGAAATCTCACAAATGCCCAAGTCGGCGCTACGAGATATTTCTATCTCCCGCCACCACGCGCAAGCTGCCCAACCCTCTCCAAGTATTTCCTGGGACCTTCCGTGGCGCCTTCCAACCAGCACTCTTTGTGTACTCTGCGACCCGATTCTCCTCCCCCACTTCCATGCAGTCTGTCCATTCTTCGGTAACGAGCGCTGTGATTGGCTAGAGCGCTCCCGCCATGTCTCCAAGCCAATGCACACTCACAAACATATTGAAAGACATACAAAATACTGGATTTACATTTAAATAACTTGAAATTAAATGAATATTCCTACGGCTGCACCATAAACACGCTCTAACATACATGATTAAACATATAAACAAATCAAATAAACATATATCAAAGGAATAGCAACAAGTGTAGGCCAGTAGCCTAATGTCTCTGTGCTTATTTAACAATTTTTACATGAATAGTATATGTCAGATGTAAACAAAGACATAGACGAATAAATATATTTATATTCATGCCGCTAGCATTTTTTCATGTAACTCTAGAGTACTTAAGGCCTGATGCGATCAATAGTAATCGGCCACTTTGACCTCAAATAACTCACGTACTGTTCAAGCTACATACTTGTAATTCACACCAGTTTAGGTTTAGACTAATAGCTTTCTAAAGACTCATCGATCGACAAAATCGGATGAACTATTTAGATTTTGGGAATTCGTTGCTGAGTGTTACTTGTATAATTTATAGTCAGATACTAAACTTTAAACTAATAAAGATATTGTAACTGGGTTTACTCTTTTGATGCTGTCAGTTGTTAGGATGAGCATTACTGCAAAGGGCAATTGATTCTAAAGCATTATGTCAGGGTGAAAAACACTAAATAAATTACTTTTTCTCTCTTAACAACATGTGGCCAGGGTGGGTTCTTCCTTGGCTCAGGTATAAGGTAGAATGAAACAGTATTTTTGAATAAGATAATTTTTATTGGAGATTTGTACAACTGTTTCCTTACTCGATTGTTCTGGCTGGGAGAGCGGCAGCTGTGTCGTTTGCGAAGCCTCTGCTGCGGCAGCGGCGGCGTCTGATTACGCCTGGCGGTGTGTATCTCGTGTCGCCGTCTCGCCCAGCTGACTGGAGACGCGCCTCGTGCGGTGGCCCGTTTAATTATTGAGAATGATGTCGTGAATCGGATGGTGATACCTTGGATGTGGCGTCCCAGTGTTTCTCTTCTCTAAGCGGCCGCGTGTATCAGTGTTGTGCGTCGGATAGCGGAGCGGCGCGGCGGGGGAAGGCCAGTGTCCCGGACTCGAACAACGGACTCCAGCTTGCCAGTCTTCGGCTGTCCGATCTTCATCCCAGCTCACAGGTGACTGCTGATGTGAAGCCGTCTCCTTGCCGTCCTCACGAGTCACCCGGGTACGTAAAAATCAGTCTTCAAATACCTTCTAACTTCTGCCTTCTGGCGGCGAGGCTGCTGCTTGCTATTCCATTACAGCGGCGGACTTGGTGCTTCTGTGTACGATGTAGTCTCTTCCTGTATGACGGTCTTCAGCACCGACTGAACTGTACTGGAACTGAAAACTACTCCTCCTGTCGGGCCCACTGCGTCTCGCGTATTTATTCACTTCAGTTCACTGGAGGTGAACGACTTCACGGTCATTGCCTCTTCTGTCACGTTGAGAAGCTTCTCGAAGAATCTTCTTAACGTCGGTCATTGGCTCTTGGAATGTAGGCGAGGGCCTTTGATCATATGTGACAATTGAGAAACACGTGAGCCGGTCGGGCGATGCCCTGACGGCTGAATCGACAGCGTCCGCTTATGTGGGGAGGGCGATGGCTTCTCTTAAACGTGATGACGTCCAAGCGCCGGACGTTGCCACTGCTTCTATGTCCGCTGTTTGCCAGTGTGTAATTCTTCTGAACTAAACTAAGTTTTTCATTCATTTTCTAATTTCTACTTCACATTGATTTCACTAATTTATTTACCTATCTTAAGTACCACTCAACAATATTGAAAATCTGATTACACCATCAGAATCGTCGTGCAAATAATAGTAATGTACATGTTTATTTTTGAGGTATTATGATTCCTCTGGCTATTATTAATTTCTACATGAACTATGAAATGTCTGCCATTATGGTTTCACAAATCCGCCATCTTTGGCACTCCTGGCATACAAATCTCTTTCATCGACACAAAGCACAGTCCTCGACACAGCGTCAACATGGAATTCCCAGCCACGCGCTCGGCCTGGACCAGGAGCTGGGGCTACCCCACTTGCTCCGGCTAGTGTTCAGCACCACGCGGTTGCTGACGACCACTGGCTTGCCGAGCAGCCCATGCAGCTACGCCAACTCTGAACTTAGAATATTTTTAGGGCGCCACAACTCGCCCATTACCTCACAGTGTTAAGTTGTTGACGTCCACTAGTGAGTCAGATGGGCACCAAACTGAATGAGGGGTGCTGGCAACCCCTTCCCACCATGACCTTACGACCTGAAGTATGCCACAGAGATTTCGGGACCCAACAGTGTAGGCCTACATGGTATGTTACGCCTCACCATGACTTGTGGCCATAGTGTATTGTGCTTGCTAAGGCGCCGAATACGTGTTGAGGTATTGAACATAGTTAATGTTCCCAGCGTTAATAAATCGCTGTTCCGGATGTGAGAAAGAAGAGCTTTGGAACAGCCGTGTGCTGTGCTGTGGGTAGTGAGATGTGCGCACACACGGAGCGAGGCCCTGTTTGCCGTGTCACCCACAACAGGGTCAGCACTCTCCAAGTCCGGGCCAGCTGCGGGTCCGGAAATTAACGGCGCCCCGAGCAACGACTAGGCAAGGCCCGCTGCACGCCGCAGCCGTTATAGGCAGCCATTTATTTCTGGGCTGTTCAGAAACAGACCACTTATTATTTGTTTTGTTTTCTGCATTAACTTACCGACAGGCCTCTGGCTGCAAATTATAAGCATATTAATTCGCCATTTGGGGAGAGTGGCGACTTGATTCTAACTCAGAGAAATTTGTTGATTGTGGTTACCGCATGCACAGCTCGCCGATTGATTTCTTGAGCCTGAAAATTACAAGTGATGAAAAGACTAAACTAGGCGGCCATTAGTGCAAGCCATCTGGAGAGGAAGGTACAGCCAATCAGGGTCATATGTATTGTACTACCTGTTAAAACGCTTATAGAGATCTGAGAGAGATGGTAAATGGAGGAAACGGACATAAATGTCGAGGAAAATGATTCACACCTGGATGAGGGCTGTCTTAGTTTCCCTATGTTTTTCGGCAACGTTTTACAAAACAAGACCAACATAGAAGGCGGACTCACTACGTAACAAAATAAACGAAAGTCCACTAGTATTGGAGATATTAAGAGGTCACAGCCGACAGACGAAGACTGTTCAGAAAGTAAGTCCGATCGGGCACGAAATGAAAACCATAATGAATATCTGGTGAGGCTTTGCACAGATACGTTGGGCGGTGTGACTAGTATGCCCGTCGATCGCATTACTTCGCCCTTTTCAGTTCTGAGTGCTCAATGGGCACGTAAAGGCGCCTAGAAAGTAGTGTCTCCCGCAAAGTATGGGGGCCTAGTGAGAGATTTCGCCTGATGCCATGCAACCCATATAATATAACTGTTACGCGCTTAACTCTTCATAACACTTCTCGGCCGCACCGCAGCGGCAATGAGGATGCTCCTGCAGCGTTTTAGATGGGAAGCGTTTGAGCACCCACCATACAGCCCGTAATTGACTCTCCGTGAGTTTTATCTCTGCTCACATGAACCGCTGGCTATGAATACAACATGTTGGCACAGACAACGAGCTGTAGACCGGCGTAGAGAAGTGGCGGAAAGCGCAGTCGGCTCCCTTCTATGACGAGGGTATTAGGATTTGGTACAACGCTGCGACAAATGTCTAAGTCGGAGCGGCAGCTACGTAGAGACATAACTGGAAGGCGTAGCTAACTGTTGCAACATTTTTTATTTTCACTATGATTTCCATTTCGCGACCGATCGGAGCTTATTTTCCGAAGAGCCCTCGTAATTCATGAAATACTCGTGCTGAAAAATAATTCCTTCGAATTTTATGGGAAAACCCTTAAATTTTTCTTTTTTAAATAAAACAAACTTTATTAGCATTCTACATCTCTATTCTTCGTGTGTACATACTTATATCTCAAACATAGTCAACCTGACGACGAACTCATTTCTCCCAACGAGAGACCACTTTGTTGATACCGTATAATGTAGAATGCTTGACTTCGTTGACGGAGCCACAACCTCACCTCTGCTTGCACCGCTTCGTCACTATCAAAATAAAATCTTCGACGGTTTTCTTTAATGTTTCGAAAATAGTTGAAAATCGAATAGATCCAATTCGCGACTGTATGGAACATGATCGATGACAATGAACCCAAGTCGTCGTTGTGTTGCGGGTGATACAGCTGTTGCGTGTGGTCTGCCATTGTCATGCTGAACGATTGGGTGCTACAAGTGTGGGCGAACTCTGAATTCGAAACTCGCATACTGACGTGGTTACGTTACACACCGCCGTGTTACACGCTAGAAGACATGAAGAAAACAGATGTAGACTGTGAACCAGGTTTTTTGTTTATAAAGTTATAAAAGTTTTCGTATAAAAATGTTAAGGCATTACTTTTCATCATACCCTCGTATTAGTGCAAGGGGCAAGGAAAAATTGTAGCCATTAGTCACAATCTTGGGCTTCAGTTTCGCAAGGAAGACGTATATCCTGTAAAATTCCTCACAACACTCTAAGATTATGCTCGTCTGAAAACTATTAAAACATGTGAGTTTCGTCCAACTTAGAGTGACTAAATAACTGTTACAAAAGAACTTCGATGCCCATGCTGCGTAGAACACTTATGATCGCTGTACAGCCTCGTCGTTGAGGCAGCTAACAGTGAAGAGTTGATCGGCGCGATTTTCGTTAGGGAAGACCAGGAGTGGAAGGGACTAGTTGTTTCCCGCCTCGTACTCTTTACCGAATACTTAAGGTATCGGTCATAGGCCTCATGACAGAAGTAAACTACCCTACTGCTATACGGTTCCGTATGTACCTCATAGGTTGTCCATTACAGTCGACAGTCTCACTTCACATTCAAAATGGCATGAGACAAGGGCTATCAACCTTCCCGACTTTCTTGGGCTTTCTGACCATTTCACGCTCGAAGAACTTTGATTCGTTGGTTGGATCGGTGAAATGCCGGAAGATCATTGCTTAGACGAGGTTGGCAATAATAAAGTGTTTAAAAAACACTTTTTCATTTGGCTGTAAATGGAGTCTTTGTTCAATCTGCGAATTAGAGTTAAACTTAAACTTATGAAAGGTATCACAGGCCTGCAAATTAACTAAAGTGCAGCCTTATACAGTCTGTTACCGAAACGTTAGCGGGCAGATTCCACCAAAGTCTTCTTTTTCACTTTACTCACGGGTTCACCAGAACACCTCCGTATTCTTTCCTCCCCACTCACCGAATCCCACTCGTCATATACAGGTGAAACGGTCCAGTTTATTATAATTTAGTCGCTGGAGTGGCTACTTGCTCGATTGCCATTTCACCCGCATTATAATTACCACCGACAAATAGAAAAGCGCAACAGTTTACTATTACCCTTAGTCTCTTGTCGATTATTCCCTCCATCCCATCTCTCTCTTTCTCTCGTCCTTTCTTCTGATCTTTTTTCATCACTTTCAATAACTACCCGTTTCCCATTCCTCACCAATATGAAACCAACCAACTACCTCCCTCAGAACTGTTAATAACACTTTTCAAGGATGGGTGTGCATTTTCGCAAAACTCTGAAGATATCCAGCCTCGGCCACATCTCACTGTTCCTTTTTTTAAGTCACCTGGCCGTGAGTTTTTCCAGTGACGGGAAAATTCCCCTCATATTGCAGGGTACCTGTTACAGAGTTAGCGCTCCCAGGAGCAGTCGTTAAGCCGCTGCTCTAAGCCAGCTAGCGGAAACGTCGTCAGAAAGCCCTCTAGACCTGCTTATCTGCCTGTCCCAGTGGAAGTTCTTACAGCAGGCACCTGCAGAAAAGACCCATGGCACACCATTTCTATTTCTCGTCGAGTTTCACGATAACTTTTTACAACGTACCACAGTGGTGTAAGTCGAAACGAACAATTGCATATAGAACACTTGTGGTCTATTAACTTGAAAAACTACCTGGAACTAGCCTACAAAAACCACCTAAAGTACAGTGTAGGCCGATTGCGGTGGCCGAGCGGTTCTAAGCGCTTCAGTCCGGAACCGCGCGACTGCTACGGTCGCAGGTTCGAATCCTCGGACATGGATGTGTGTGATGTCCTTAGTTTAGTTAGATTTAAGTAGTTCTAAGTTCGAGGGGACTGATGACCTCAGATGTTAAGTCCCATAGTGCTCAGAGCCATTTGAACCATATGAACAGTGTATCCGCGTGGTGCGACATTTTCACTACTCTCTCACTCTCTTCGCGTGAACTGTTAGTCCTAGAGAAGAAATGAACAGGAAATTTTTGTCGAAAGTTTAGTATATTTTTATTTTGTTTTGGCCACGATTTTAGAGCTACTCAAGAAAAACCTAAACAACTGATCTTCAAGTGCACCCTTACCCCCACCTCTACCCTCCAACCTGTCAGGATTTTTAGTATGCTGTTCATGACACCTTCTCCTACCACTATACAAAACTTTGCGACTGCACGAATAATCATCTGTATTTGACATTTTTGGTCTTCAATAACCTGCTATTACACCAGTAGCTTAGTCGTGCACTTACAAATTGTAAAATTGACGTTTGTGTAAATTTTGTGAATTTTGACAGTAAAAAATTGCCACATAAATCGATTTGTTTGTGTAACGTTTTCACTACGGATCTACTATGCTTATAAGCGTTGAGTTCAGATAGAATTGTAAAAGTAATGATCGAATTGTAAAAGTAATTAGTTTTTGGTTAACGTTTACACAAATCGTTTTCCTTTCATTATTCTTACGGGGAAGTTTCGATTAATGATGTTAACGCAGTAGTTGACTAATCCAGTGCTATTAGGAGCCCAGTTAACGAAGGCCAGAAAAAGTCGAATATGGGAAATAATTTGTGTAGTTGCAAATTTTTGTACAGTGGTAGCAGGGAGTGTCATGGACCTACCAAAAATCCTGACGTAGCAGGGGAAGGGGGGAAGAGAAGGAAGGGGGTGTGGGAGGTATCAGTGTGCGGTGGGGTGCGTTTGAATGTAACTTTTTACGTTTTTCTTCTAGCGAACACGCATTCGAGCATAAAATTATACCGTATTAAATGTCTTACAAAAATTGTGGTATTCATTTTCTCTCTGGAGCTAGTATTTTGAACGAAGAGAGCGGGACAGCATTGAAACTCTCGCGTGAGGTGCCTGTGCTGTACCTCAGGTGGTTTTTGGACAGCATTATGAGGCCATTTCCCGACTTGACTGGCCAGAACTGCCTGGTATGAAACTGTTCATCTCAACCTCCTCTACTGTGTACACTGAAAACAGTTATAGTTTATATCGTGTGTAGCAAAAAAAGATAAATCAACTTCAGGTAAACTCATACAGCGGACGCTTTCTGGGCCGGTGTATGTGTCTGTTTGGTGGTTATTACTGCCTTTAGGCCGTGGTTCACGCCTATGAAGGCTACTGATGTTAAGCTTGTAAACTGCTGAGTCTTTGTAACGTCTGAATATGTCTGCAGCACCCAGAGACGAAACGTTAGCAGAGGACTATGCACGGGATCACGGCCTAACGGTCGCAGGAAATTCTAGTAAACCGTGTTTGATATCTCTTTCAATGAGTTTAAGTATGACTACAAGACACACTGCAAAGGATAAGTTTTCACTTGCCTGCAGCATATTCTAACAAGGAACCCTTTGAGTGTGAGGTGGCTAAAGGCCAATGATGTTTACGGCATTCGACGTCCCACATATTGTCCATCATGCCACTACAATATTGCCTGATAATGGCAACATGGGACGGGACTGGAGGTATTCAATGGTGAGCACAGCATGACGGTACGAAGCTTAGTTGAACTGCTTAGTCGACAAGCAGCACACAACAATATTGCGGTGCTAGTGGTGTTGGTACAAAGCAGAGCAATGGCAACGATAAATGAAGTAAACATTGCATTATATCTACAATAACGGTAGCCGAAGTTGACATTTCGTCAGAAAGGAACCCAAGGAATTTCGCAGAGTGAGAAAAAAGTGCGGGATGAAACACTAGCGTTTCTGCTAGATGAGTCAGTGGAAAGTGTGGTGTCGTATGCGCTCGACTGCGCGGACAACGTACATGAAAATTGCAATGACGACGATACGTGCGTAACAAGTGAAAGTGATACTGAAGCAGGGTGTCGAGCCACGTAATTCATCATCCTTGTCGGACAGGGAGTCACAAAACCCATCTGCAGTGAAACGTAGTAAAAGACAATCGTTATCCAAAGATCAGGTACTAAACACAATTACGGACATGTAAGATCATCCACAGCATAGTAAAAAAATCAGTTATTAACACACTTCGAATAAGTCCGCGGCAATATTACCGTGTATTACGTAATAAAAATTGCGGATACTCAAGGGAGGATTAAGCGCACTTGTTACAAAAACTGGTGTTTGCGTGTTTAAAGGATGCTCGATACAATTTACAGCATGTACATGATAATGCCTAATACTTTATGCACCTCAAACTGCACGCGATATACGAGTAGATTGCAGTGATTTCAAGAGAAGTAGCGGATAGCTGCTTAACTTCAAACAGTGCTAAGAAATTGGAAAACGTAAGACAACGAAATTTCAAACCAAGCGTCAACTGTACAATGCATAGCTAACTGCGGTATCAGTCCCAACTTTGGTACACAAGATAAACAGACTTCTCCCATTGTTCAGTAAGGAATTTGCTTTCAACTCTGACCAGTCGGGACTTGAAGAAGCAATGCATATGAAAGGACCCCTGGAAATTAGAGGTAGCAAGAGAGTTATATCGAGATCAACTGACATGAGTGCCTCAACGCACTCGTACACAATTATGCCAAGTGTGAATCTGGCTAGTAAGTTGGCTGGAAAGTTATTTATTGCGCTGCGAGAAGTTGGAGGTTTTCTACCACTACGATTCTTTCTCGTCTTTGCGATCTTGGAAGGGCAATTGGGAATATTTACGTCACGGCAAGCAAGAGTACGAAAATGGGCGAAGAGTACTACAACTATGGTATGACCACTGCGTTTGGCTAATACCCGGTCAAAACAACTTGCTTGATTCCAGATCTGCGTGCATCAATTATGCTCCTTTACAGCAAACTGTCCCTGCTGAAAAGTGCGTGACCTGTAACCACAGGATAAACGCAGCCTCTGGGTGTTCGTTCTTCGGTGTCTATAGAACATACTATCGCACTATATGCAGCTACGCCTTAAAGGATAGACAGTTTCACGATGAGCTCCACGACTGTGTGTTTCGCATTCGGTTGCAGGGCGTCACATTCCATCAGTTCTCATCAGCCCGCTACACCAACGTGACTCTATACGCGTTATACCTAGCAGAAAATCCTGCACGGTTTGTAACTCCCAAAGAGTTCGCCTTCGATCTCTGTGGTGCACACCTTTACGATCGCTGAGGCGCGCCATTTTTCATTCGATGTTCATGGTGCAAGTTAATGGTTTGTTTTGATCATTTCTTGAATGTCGGCAATGTTCATTGTGTGAAGCGTAAAATATACATCCCATAGTAGATTGGTCTCTGCACCTCCGGAGGCTCATTTTCTGTCATCCTCCTAGCGTACGTGGTGAGCCATTAGCAGCTAATAATTTTCCTGTCGTAACTGTAAACACAACGCTTTCAAATGTGACTTCACACTCAAGGCATTCCTTGTGAGACGGAAGCCGTTGATACAGGCACTCAGGTTTCTGCTTTGTGAAGATCTCTTGGTATTTAGGTTTACAGTCATGTCTGCAAACTCGTTAACCTGCTTCTGCAGAGATATTGCAGTTTCGCTGCTGCATTAGGGCGAACCTAATGGCGCACCAGCGGTCGACGTTTCTGCCAGCTAACTGAGTGCCGTTCGCTGCAGCTCGATTGCCCATAAAGAAGTTTCGCGCGTTCCTCCAGGAGCCTCGCAGTCTCGTCACTGCAATTACTGCCCAGCAGCGGCAATTATTGCGGCAGAATGGGTGCGTTAATTGGCAGCCCAAGAAACGACCGACATCAAAGGCCCGCGACTGTCGATTTCGAGGTCCGAAATATTTTGTTAATTCCGGGTAGCAGTTCTCTAAAGACTGCGGCGAAGAACTTTGGAAGTTCGTTAACGTTTAAAGCTATAAAGCTAAATTTAGTAATAAATACATTTCGGGAGCAGGCGCGTTCACTGTTAGTCCCTACGAGTTTCCTTGGTATTACGCCTGCGTCATTGGGTTTCTCTTCATTGTACCATAAAACGGAAAATTGTGTAAAAAACATACAAATTGGAATTATGATCATCAGATTCATAAAAATTTTCAGCAAAAATATATACCTTAACATCACATATGCTTGTTCTTTTTTATTGTTTGTCTACTGAATATTCAAAGCACTTTCATACAGTTAGTTGTCTGCAACAAACAAGGATGTTTTACTTTGCGGCAGTTTCTGCAAAATGGAAACATAAGTCTCACATTAAATGGCAGATGTTCGATGTATTTTCTCATTTTATTGTTATAGCAACAACGATAACGAAAAGAGCACCTATGGTATGTGTTTTTGTAGAAACATTTTTGTGGATTCTATGACAATTTACCATCCTGCAAGTTGTTTTATCCTGTATATCCAATTTCATTTCGGCAGATACCGCAGAATAAATTTAGCAAAGTATCCCCTCATATTTAACATCAAACAGCGGGTTTCGTTCGAGGCGTTTGCGATACCTTTCACCAAGTTTTGTGAAATGAGTCACTTCGAATGCGAGACTTCGACGAATCAGGCTGTATATTTAATTAGTATTTATTTTGTGTATTTATTTAAGCTAATCTGATTTGGATCGTCAAGCGCTCTCTTACATCGGACCAGGTTTTCACAGATACACATCACAATTTCAATATGACGGGTAGTATTGTAATGATATGAGTGCCGAAAGTATCAGTATGAGTAAATAATACCAACTGTCAACTAATGATATTTTTGGTGTGACGTCATAAGCGAGTGACTGCGTGTGAGATCGCTCTCCACGTTTTTATATATTTTTAGGTTTCAGATACATATTGTAACGGTTTTTGTGATATTTACTATATAAGGGACTTATTAGTGGTTTATTCATTCACCTCTGCGTTTCTTGTGTTGTGACCTGATGTTTGTGAGTGTTTCGTATCGAGCAACGTAACCTCTTACCTGTGTTTACATTCCGCGCTGACCAGTTGCAGCTGTAGCGGCACATCGAAAGCTAAGTACTAATTAATTGTTTGTGTATAGTGGTTTATTTAGGAACTTTAGTAGTCTTCAACCGGAGTTTTTTGTGGTTTCTGGTGAAGTAATTTCAGAAGAACCTTTTGGGAACTGTTTCCAGCTTCGTTACTGTGTCATTAGACGTTTGATTCTCTTTCTGTATTAGTCTTTTGTTATATTTACATTTGTTGTTTATTAATACTGTTAATAATAGTAGTTACTTCCCTTGTAGAGCAAGTTTGTGATTATTGTAGTCAGTTTTTAACATCTTCTTATTGTAGTAGCGGAACTTAGATAAAGTAAAATTTTACTATGAGTGAGAAGTGTGGGCTTTGCCGTAGGTTCGTGAGTAGTGGATTGCGGTGTGAGACTTGTTCGAAGTATTTTCACTGGGGGGGGGGGGGGGGGGGGGGAATGCAGTGGGGAAGCCAGTGGGCATTCTGGTGAGAGCCTCTCCTGGAACTGCAGGTTATGTAGCAAGATTAAGTTGATAGAGGAGCAGGAGCGTAAGATCTGGGCCCTTCAGGTGCAGTTGAAAAACGCACAGGAGGAGCTAGATAGGATGAGGAGGGAGAAAAGGGGTTGGGGAATGGGAGCTGGCTGTTGGCAAGAGATCTGCTAGGAAAAGAAGATTTTCAGATAGTTTTACTGTTGGTGTTTACAATAGATATGACCAACTGTCAGAGTCTAGCGGAGAGGAATCTCTAGTAGCTGTAGATGTAGGAAGTATGCAGCAGACCTCAGTAGTTACGGTGGCTATAACAGTTGCAAAGTCGAAGAGGAAGAAGAAGGTTCTGCTGTTAGGTAGTTCTCATGGCAGAGGTGTAGACCAGCAGTCGCAGGAAGTGCTGGGGAGTGAGTACCAGGTCACCAGCATTGTGAAGCCTAATGCAGGAATGGCTCAGGTGACTGTTAACATAGGGGGGTTATGTAGGGATTTTACTAAAGAGGATCAGGTAGTGACTGTGGGAGGGGCTGGTAATAGTATTGATAGGGATGGGGAGTATAACATAGATGGTGACCTGGAAAAGATAGCCACTCAGACTGGCAACACGAATGTGCATTTCGTGGAACTGTTTCAGCGTCACGATCGGCCTCATCTTAATACAGCCGTCAGGCGTAATAACATGAGACTTGGGGGTGGGCTGATGACAGGAAGCATGGGTCACATTTCAGTGGTGTCGGTGGAGTCTATCAGCAGGACGGGTTTCACTAGACATGGCCTGCACCTCAACAGGTATGGGAAGGGGAGGTTGGCAAAGCTTATAGGTGACAGCATAGGTGGGGTTGGTGGGATCACTCATGGGAAAATTCCTGCAGTAGTGGGTGTAGGAGCTGCACTTGTTTATATTGAAGTCAGCTGATAGGTATTCCTGCTTAAGGGAAGTCTCTCTAACAAAGGAACCACTTTTGACAAAGCTTAGGTATCCGAGTAATGAGGGAATTAGTATATTTCATCAAAATATACAAGGTATTAGAGATAAAGTTAGTGAACTGCTTATAGATGTTGACTCCGAAATTATTGGTATATCTGAACACTTCTTAAATAAGGAGATAATTCAGAGGCTTCCTTTACCAGGATACAGGTTGTCTGGCAGCTTCTCGAGGAGCTCTTTGCGGTGTGGGGGAGTAGCTATGTACGTGAAAAACGGTATCCCATTTGAGTCAATTGATGTTTCAAAGTACTGCACTGAAAAGGTGTTTGAATGTTGTGCAGCTGTCGTTAAATTTAGTGGATCTAAACTTCTTACTGTTGTTATTTATAGATCCCGAGACTCCGATTTCACAACATTTTTGCTAAAGCTAGAGGAGGTTCTTGGTTCACTTTATAGGAAATACAAAAAGTTAGTTATATGTGGTGACTTCAATATTAATTGTATAAGTGATTGTGCAAGGAAGAGGATGCTGGTAGACCTCCCTAATTTATATAATCTTATGCAAACCGTATTCTTTCCAACGAGAGTGCAAGGGAACAGTAGAACAACCATAGACAACATTTTTGTTCATTCCTCATTACTAGAAGGGCATTCTGTTAGCAAAACGGTGAATGGCCTTTCAGATCATGATGCACAAATTTTAACTCTAAAAGATTTTTGTGCTGCATCACGTGTTAAATATAGTCATCAGCTGTTTAGGAAAGCTGATCCAGTTGCTGTAGAGATATTTGTAAACCTCATCAAGGAACAAGAGTGGCAAGATGTTTATAGCGCTGATACAGTACACGATAAATATAATGCTTTTCTCAAGACTTTTCTCATGCTCTTTGTTAGTTGCTTTCCGTTAGAACGTTCAAAACAGGGTACTAGCACAAACAGGCAGCCTGGGTGGCTGACTAGAGGGATAAGAATATCTTGTAGAACAAAGTGGCAATTATATCAAAACGTTAGAAACAGTCAAAATCTAAATGCAGCAGCCCATTACAAACAATATTGTAAGGTGCTTAAAAATGTTATTAGGAAGGCAAAAAGTATGTGGTATGCAGATAGAATAGCTAAGTCTCAGGATAAAATTAAAACCATATGGTCAGTCGTAAAGGAAGTGGCTGGTCTGCAGAGACAGGTAGAGGATATAGAATCAGTGCGTAGTGGGAATGTCCATGTTACTGATAAGTCGCATATATGTACAGTATTTAAAAATCACTTTCTGAATATAGCAGGTGAACTAAATAGAAACCTAGTCCCAACAGGGAATCATATAGCGCTCTTAGAAAAAAGTGTTCTGAGACTGTTATCTGAAATGTTCCCCATGATACTGACAAGAGGGAGATTGAGTTAATAATTAAATCACTAAAGACCAAGAACTCTCATGGATATGACGGGGTATCTAGCAGAATACTGAAGTATTGTTCTATGTTTGTTAGCCCAGTACTTGGCCATATATGTAACTTTTCCTTTAAGAGTGGTCGATTTCCTGACCGATTAAAGTACTCGGTAGTGAAGCCACTTTATAAAAACGGAGACATTGATAATGTTGACAATTTTAGACCTATTTCTATGCCATCGGTGTTTGCTAAAGTTATCGAGAAGGTTGTATATACAAGGTTACTGGAGCATTTAAATTCACATAATTTGCTGTCAAATGTTCAGTTTGGTTTTAGAAATGGTTTAACAACTGAAAATGCTATATTCTCTATTCTCTGTGAGGTTTTGGACGGATTAAATAAAAGGTTGCGAACGCTAGGTGTTTTCTTTGATTAAACGAAGGGTTTTGACTGTGTTGACCACAAAATATTACTGCAGAAGTTGGACCTTTATGAAGTAAGGGGAGTAGCTTACAATTGGTTCGTCTCCTACTTTAAGAACAGAAAGCAGAAGGTAATTCTCCGCAATATTGAGAGTGGTAGTGATGTTCAGTCCCAATGGGGCACTGTTAAGTGGGGCGTTCCCCAAGGGTCGGTGCTGGGGCCACTGCTGTTTCTTATTTATATAAATGATATGCCTTCTAGTATCACAGGTGATTCAAAGATATTTCTGTTTGCTGATGACACCAGCTTGATAGTGAAGGATCTTGTGTGTAATATTGAAACACTATCAAAAATTATGTAGTTCATGAAATAAGTTCGTGGCTTGTGGAAAATAATTTGATGCTAAATCACAGTAAGACTCAGTTTTTACAGTTTCTAACTCACAATCCAACAAGAACCGATATTTTGATCAGACTGAATGGTCATATTATAAGCGAGGCGGAGCAGTTCAAGTTCCTAGGCGTTCGGATAGATAGTAAGCTGTTGTGGAAAGTCCATGTCCAGGATCTTGTTCAGAAACTAAATGCTGCTTTATTTACCATTAGAACAGTATCTGAAATAAGTGACACTTCAACACGAAAAGTAGTCTACTTCGCATATTTTCATACGCTTATGTCGTATGGTATCATTTTTTGGGGTAATTCTTCTGATTCAAAAAGGGCATTTTGTCTCAAAAACGGGCTGTTCGAGTTATATGTGGTGTAAGTTCGAGAACCTCTTGTCGACCCCTATTCAATAGTCTGGGAATTCTGACACTGCCCTCACAGTATATATTTTCTTTAATGTCGTTTGTTGTTAGCAATATTAGCCTATTCCCAAGAGTTAGCAGCTTTCACTCAGTTAATACTAGGCAGAAATCCAATCTGCATTTGGAATGCACTTCCTTGACTCTTGTGCAGAAAGGAGTGCAGTATTCTGCTGCATCCATTTTCAATAAGCTACCACAAGAACTCAAAAATCTTAGCAGTAGCCCCAACTCTTTTAAGTCTAAACTGAAGAGTCTCCTCATGGCTCACTCCTTCTATTCTGTCGAGGAGCTCCTGGAAGAGCTAAAAAATTAAGCAAATTCCTGTGTTAGATTGTTGATTTTCTTTATTTAAACTTACGACTTGTCACCTGAATATGTTTTTTTATATTTCATTTTATCTGTTTATATTGTGTTATAATTTCATGTATTGACTCGTTCCATGACCATGGTGACTTCTCCTTAATGTGGTCCCACGGAACAATAAATAAATAAATAAATGAAGTTAACAGATCTGCAGGCGGCCAGTCTCGCTACATTAGAAGAGTGATAGGTGAATTTATGCTTACTTCAACAAAATGTTGTTTTCCACTACAGATATTACGCAAATTTGACTTTTATTAACTATAGTGATACTGTACATTTTTGAAACACAACACAAAGTAGAATATAATGTGCAGAAATTCCTGCTAAGACATTTCAGTTGGCACCTTCTTCCTTCTTGTTGATACAGGCAAAGACTTTTACCGCACGCACTTCGAAACTACACGGATGCTACACTAATCCCTTGCCTCCGCATCGGGGTCGCGGTACGTTGCATGTACTCCACAGCAACGCTGTCAAACGGAAACGTACCCCCTATACTTATTGAATATATTTACAAAGCTAATCAGTGCTTTGAGCGTCACCTGTGGTAATTTGTATTGATCGTAAGCACTATGAAATGAATTATGATAATTGCAATTACCCAGAATAAACGCATATTACACAATGTCTAGTACTTTTAATATACGCCTGTGTCTTTTATCTTGTGATACGTTAAATAAAAGACTGGAGAATTTCAGAAAAGGTTTTAATCTTTCAAAGTCTATTTTGTATTTAGTTGATTTTGTTGATAGTTTTTATCATCTATGAATATTTCCAGTTTTCTACGAGTTGATCACGAGTTATTTGTCAAACTGGTTCAGAACCTCAGATTCTTTATCGGTGTTTGCTGAAATTGTCCCATGTGTATTTCATTCGTTGTGCAGTGTCAAACCACTAAGGCTCTTTGCATTAGTCCGTTCTTCAGCGCCCGTTTGGCCTATGTAATATTTTGAGAAATTTCGACATACAACTTTATATATATGCCAGAATAGGAGAGTTAATCTCTGACTATATTAATATTGTGGTAATTAAATCAAGACCCTAAGCTGTCGACAGGCGTTGATATACATCAACGGGGACAGTTGAAACTGTATACCCCGACTGGGACACAAACCCAGGATCTCCTGCTTACATGGCAGACGCTCTATCCATCTGAGCCACCGAAAGCACAGAGGATAGTGCGACTGTAGGGATTTATCCCTTGCACGCTCCCCGTGAGACCCACATTCCCCACTTAATGTCCACACACTACATTCGTAGTGCCCCTGCCCACTACACTCATTACTCGTGGCAGACAATCTTACCGAGTCCCGTAAGAGTTCGGGCAATGAGTGTGCATCCAGCAGAGAAGAAGAAGGGCAATGGCCGGTTAACCTTAACTATACGAAAATGGTATCTGTTCTTTCGGACATGTCCGAAAGAACAGATACCATCTGTGTATACAGGGTGTTACAAAAGGTACAGCCAAACTTTCAGGAAACTTCCTCACACACAAATAAAGAAAAGACGTTATGTGGACATGTGTCCGGAAACGCTTAACTTCCATGTTAGAGCTCATTTTAGTTTCATTCCAACGTGATCAAATTGTAAATTTTCACAATCAACATGTGTGGGCTGACGAGAATCTGCACGCAATTGTGCAATCACGTCATCAACACAGATTTTCTGTGAACGTTTGGGCAGGCATTGTTGGTGATGTCTTGATTGACCCCATGTTCTTCCACCTACGCTCAGTGGAGCACGTTATCATGATTTCATACGGGATACTCTACCTGTGCTGCTAGAACATGTGCCCTTACAAGTACGACACAACATGTGGTTCATGCACGATGGAGCTCCTGCACAATTCAGTCGAAGTGTTCGTACGCTTCTCAACAACAGATTCGGTGACCGATGGATTGGTAGAGGAGGACCAATTCCGTGGCCTCCACGCTCTCCTGACCTCAACCCTCTTGACTTTCATTTATGGGGGCATTTGAAAGCTCTTGTCTACGCAACCCCGGTTACCAAATGGAGAGACTCTTCGTGCTTGTATTGTGGACGGCTGTGATACAATACGCCATTCTCCAGAGCTGCATCAGGGATTCCATGCGACGGAGGGTGGATGCATGTATCCTCGCTAACGGAGGACATTTTGGACATTTCCTGTAACAAAGTGTTTGAAGTCACGCTGGTACGTTCTGTTGCTGTGTGTTCCCATTCCATGATTAATGTGATTTGAAGAGAAGTAATAAAATGAGCTCTAACATGGAAAGTAAGTGTTTCCGGACACATGTCCACATAACATATTTTCTTTCTTTGTGTGTGAGGATGTTTCCTGAAAGTTTGGCCGTACCTTTTTGTAACACCCTGTATATTAATATTATGTGTTGGGATTTCCGTTTCTAGCATTCTACTGATAACCAGCGAAAGATACTTAAAATCTCCTTTCTGGGACAACGTTAATCATTGCTGCATAAAAAAATAAAAATCTTTGTATGTGAGTATGTTTTTGTGTCGTCTGATCAAAAGTAACCGGACACCCTACGTAATCCAGTATTGAGCACTAGGTGTGACAAGAGGCGGACCCGTCCAATATAAAAGAAGGCGGGGCGTATTGTGTTGTCAGCTGAATGGGTCGATCAGGAGAGATCAAGACTTCCAACGTTGACTGGTCGTTAGATATCAACTGCCTAACACATAAATTAGAGACACTTCAACCCTTCTAAAGCAGCCCAAGTTGTTGTAATTGTGAACTGAAAATGGGAGCCGGCCGGTGTGCCCGTGCGGTTCTAAGCGCTTCAGTTTGGAACCGCGTGACCGCTACGGTCGCAGGTTCGAATCCTGCCTCGGGCATGGATGTGTGTGATGTCCTTAGGTTAGTTAGGTTTAAGTAGTTCTAAGTTCTGGGGGACTGATGACCTCAGAAGTTAAGTCCCATAGTGCTCAGAGCCATTTTTTGAAAATGGGGAGGAACAGCCACGGCTAAAAGAGACCAGGGAGACCTCATATACTGCCGGGCAGAGACCGTCAAGCATTGTGGCAGGGTGGAGGGGGGTGGGGTGGGGGGTAAAAATCCCATGAAATCAGAGAATGGAGTCACTCGTGAGTTCTAAAGTGTTATCAGCTATAGAGCCAACGCAGTGGCTGTGCATAGGGTGTTAAGAATTTGCTGCAATGATCGATTGGCCTCTTATAAGCTGCACATTTGTGTAGTGAGGGCTAAGTGATCCTGAGGCGATGCAAAGAGCGACACCACTCAGTCACTGACTGGAAAGGAATGATTTAGAGTGATCAATTACGCTGTATCCTATGGGAATCCGGTGGAAGGGTTTTGGTTTGGCGAATAATTCGAGAATGTTACGTGTCGTCACTTGTAGCGAATTGTGAAGTACAGAGAAGGTGGTGTTACGGGAGGGTCTGTTTTTCTTGGTTAGGGTGTAAGAAAACACCAAATGCGGAAGGTTATGAGCACACTTGGCAGCATTGAGCTCATCGTACAGTAGAGAGAAACGATTCGAAGACGATGACTGTATCAGCATGTCAGTGCGCCCTGTCATAAAGCAGCATGTGCGAGGCAATGGTTTCTGGACAATAACATTCCTGACACGGAACCAAATGTAACACTTGGAATGAGTTATAGCGTCGACTTCACTCCAGACCCCATCGCAATCATCACTAGCATGTCTGCCTTCGGCTCTTGAGGCACAATGGTCTACCATTCCTCCACAGAGATTCAGACACTGTACTGGACTATCCCCAGCACAGTTCGTCAGAAAGACGATGGTTGAACACCCCCCCCATGTAATAACTCTTTCATAATGCGGGGCCACAGTCATAATATATTTCTTTAAAGTCAGTACCGCCATTAGACTGTTGTTTATTTACAGTCTAACAATTACACAATCATGATTTCGGCTTCAGAGTGCCATTATCAAGTGTTTAAAGTGTTATAAATTGCCTAAAATGGCATACTGTCGTATTAAAATACACTATTAGTCACATTGTCTAAGAGTCGATATTTCTGGCAGAGCCTGCTGCTTTGTTTCATTACTGAGTACACCATCTTGTCTAATAGTGTATTTTAATAAGACAGTATGCCATCTTAGGCAATTTATAACACTTAAAACTCTTGATAATGGCAATTTGAAGCCGAAATCATGATTGTGTAAGTATAAATGTTAGACGGTAAATAAGCAACCGTGTAATGGCGGTACTGACTTTAAAGACACCCCTCATTAATGTCTACTGTTAAGTGTTCAGATACTTGTGGTCATGTCGTGGTCATTAGCGTGTATTGTGTCAATGTATTACGCTCGGCGTGCGCGGCTTTATATCCTTTTAGATGTTTCCAATTCACTCAAGATTTGTTTTTCCAACGGTGCACGGAGAGTACGTGAAACGAGTACAATTACAGATCAATAGTGCAAGCTGTTCTGAGGTACCAGGTATCGACCGATGCCTCACCATTCAAACTAGTAACGAGGTGTAGCCTACACAGGAGGCAGTGCAGGCTCTGATTCTGGCATCCAGGCGGTAGTATAGATGGCTAATGCCATCCTGGGATACGTTGTCACACCTGCTCGACCTGTTCATGTTATTCTATAAGAGTTGTTGGTTGACGAGTCGCACCAGTCACTTTTCGACCAGTCATATCCCAAACGAGCTCGATTGAAGACAAGCCTGGAGATCGTGCTGGCCAGGGAAGTTGCTGCCCGTGTTGCAGAGCACAGTGACTT
Source organism: Schistocerca piceifrons (assembly GCF_021461385.2). Taxonomy (NCBI): domain Eukaryota; kingdom Metazoa; phylum Arthropoda; class Insecta; order Orthoptera; family Acrididae; genus Schistocerca; species Schistocerca piceifrons. The sequence goes on from NC_060138.1 coordinate 1,140,463,234, forward strand.
TAAAGGGCAGTATGAGGAAGAGCGTTATCCTGCTGGAACATCACCTTCCTGTTGCAAAAAGGACAGACGAACAGGTATAATAAGATTCTGCGTGTACCGAGCGTTGGTTATCGTCCCCTCCGCAAACGACCCCAGGTGAAACGACCATAGGTGAACAAGACTTGAACCTCGTCGCACCGCAGACCATAAGGCCTGGGGTTGAGCCAGTGTGTGTTGCACACAATACAGTCTACTCTACGAGACATCGTTGGCAAATCTACGTCGTACGCAGAAACGACCATCATTTGTGTGTAGGCAGAATTTGCTTTCATCGCTGAAGACCAAGGCGCGCCATTTGATCTACTGAGTGATCGTCCATGGTGTCAGTGGAAGACGGGCTAAAGGTGTGCGCACCCGATACCCCATTGCTAATAAAGGGTTTGCAGCACTTCGTGCTGACACGTTTGGGCTCACAAGCTCTCCTACCTGCGCTGTGATAGCTGTGAGATCTGCCATTGCAGCCCTTACAATACGATGATCTTTGCGCAACTGACGCAGCACATCCAATTTGTATGGCAGTTCCCCGAAAGGACCAGCCTGTTACTCGGAAGGCCCCAGTCTGAACCCTTACAGACACGCTCAGGTAGCTGTGGGAAGCACAAGTGCATCTCCGTGACGTGCTTGCCTGCTTGCTTGCACACGTTTGCACGAATACTGAGTCTGCTGGCTGTGAGCATTTCCTTTGAAAGGGTAGACACAGATGGCGCTCTAGTAGCTTTGCCACTACGCTGTCTGTTGACGGACGACGTCGAAATCAATGCATCTACTATCCGCCAGATGGCATATGTCGCCATCAGATCAAAGTCGACGTCGTCTTTCCAGGTGTACAATTTTTTTTTTTTTTTTTTCGGCCGTGTATAATCCTTCCCTGAGGTGGATGGCGGGCCCATTTTCGAAGCAAAACTTTCTTCTGGGCAAGAGAATATTTCGTTATTCTGTGGGGACTCTCTTTATTTTTGTATTTGGAATGGGGAGGAGAGGATAGCCTTTGCTGGGCGGAGGAGGAGGAGATGGAAGTCCCAGCATTTGCCTCACAGTCAAAGGAAAACCTTCGCTAAAACCTCGGCTGGGGCTGATAATGCGCAATTTCGTTGACTTCGCCGCGGCTTGAATTACCTCGACAGTCCTAATTAGGAATCTGGCTTCAAGCTGGCTGTAAAGTCCCATCGTTGCCGCATCGTCAAATGCTTCGACCTTTCAATAGGAACTACATGCCAGGTTTCGTGTCTTCAGGTTTTGCGCTGCCAGCAGTCACTGCAGCGACTTTCTCTCCTCTGCACTGTCTGCCCCGACTCTGCACAGTTGGGCCTCCCTCCACCTCCACCCCCTTCCCCCTGCACTGTCACTTGTCGGCGGGGAAAAAGGAAAAAGGAGGGAGGGCTGCTTTTGGTCCCCTCTGGAGTTGATGTCAAGCGTTTCAAGCATCTTCTTTGCTTCCACTTCTTCTCGGCAATTTCTTCTGCGTTTACTTGTGTTCTTATCCCCCATGTTTTAGCAGGATCTGAAGGCTTTGCAGCCACGCCAGCTCGCAAGGTGTGATCCCCTGCAGAGGGCACACGATATGTCATCTTCTTCCTTTTGCGTACACTTTCGGATGTCATGACTGCTAGCATGCATTTTCGCTCGATTATAGCAATATTTTGCCACTTGTCCTTTCTCTTGACATTTAAAACACTGCGGTTTAATGTCAAATCCTGCTGGGAGAGGTACAGTCTTAATATCGAAGCCTGCGAGGTTCTTCACTTCGAAAACTTTTTCTATCTTCTTAAAACCGCATTTTCCGGCAGCTGTGCAGCGACAATAACTAACGGTGGGTTCTTCTTACTTGATCGATTGTGAAATTTCACTGTGGCATCAAACCCGCGTCGAACATCCACGTTAGCCGTCTACTTCTGAGGTAGTGCCCTGATTGTTTCAGTGATGTAGTTCTCACGATATACAGCTTATTCAAAGAGAATGTCTGGATCTCCGGTGTGTGATCTTTGGCCAGTATCTAAGTTCGTCAGCAGATCGTCGAAGGTCTCTGTCTATAATTTCTTGTCTTTAAACTTTGAAAATACCCAATGTACGCAGCTCATACCCTGTAAGAGACTTCCAGCATATGTATAACATACGAAGACATCGGAGAGGTTGACAGTGTTAAATTTCTGGGATTACAAGTAGAAAATAAATTCAGTTGGGAAGGGCAAGGCACAGAATTGTTGAAGAACCTAAACAAGTCTGTATTTTCAGTGAGACTGATGTCTCACGTAGGAGAAATAAATATAAAAAATTTGCACTTTCCTTACTTTCATTCTACTGTGTCATATGGGATCATATTGTGGGGTAACTCTTCAAACAGAACAAAAGTTATTGGCGTGCAAAAACATGTAATGACTCATTTGTGGCGTAAATTCAAGGGCATCATGTACAAACCTGTTCAAAGAACTTTGTACTCTAACCACTGCTTGTCAGCAGATTTATTCCTTAATGAAATTTGTTGCAAGTAATACGTTTATGTTTCCAATCAATAGCCTAATAGCTTAATAGCTTAATACTTATTATTAATACGAGGAATAAGAACAATCTAGATAAAGACCTAAAATCACTTACATTGGGCCAAAAAGAGATCCAATATTCAGGAACATACATTTTCAATAAATTGCCAGCAACCATTAAAAACTTGGTTTCAGATAAAGCACAGTTGAAACAGAGTTTGAAACCCTTTTTGGTAGACAACTTCTACTGTATAGATGAATACCTTAACATGGACTGTTAGACCAGCTCAAGCAAAAATGTCGGTTAGATCTGACAGTACTTGGTCACAACAGTCACGATTCGATGTTTTGTGTGTGTGATAAAGTTATTAAAAGTGCATAACCATGTTTCATTCTGACAGTGTACTAATTCTGTAAATATCAGCAGTTCCAGTTTACTGTAGTGTATTGACGTATTTCGACAATCTCATGACAAATGATTAGGGAAGTGAGTGCTATATTGAAATGTTTTATGTCTTATATTACACTTTCTGGCTTCTTCCTCACTCACGAGAATCATCTAATTTTTGGCGCCGTGGAACTTAAAGTGTGTGTAATCTAATCGAATCTCAGTCGTCTCCAGTGTAACGGATCAAAACCACGCACACATCCGGACGGTTCTTTTCACGATATGAAATTTCTCCTCCTTTCTGTTTTTCTCTACTCTGTGGCTCTGGCTCCTCCGGTTTTTCTACGGTGGACGCTTCCGGCCGTTCTGTCGTCTTCTTCTCTTATTGCGGTTGGTCTTTCCCATGCTGCACGCTAATTTAACGCTGACAATTTGCTTCCGTTGTTAGAAAAGCAAAAAACACGACAAGATTGCTATTTAGCGCGTAGCACACAATTTAAGAAAAGTTGCATGTACGGAATGTGCTCCCCATGCTTCCATATACCTGAGCTGCCGATCTGCAACAGCGAGACGCAAAACATGGGTTACGTAGCAAGAACGCAACGCGAAAGACAGCGGACCCGAAAGGCTACGCTGCAGGATCTGCCGTAGATCCCGGAAGCTCCCCGCTGTGAAGGGCGCAGCTTCCGTGGCGAAAAGGCAGCCCCCGTGGCCACCAGCACATTTCCTCCTGACCGCCGTTGCGTGATACCAAGGCCGCAACGTTCCCTGTTAGGATAAATCGACGCGGAGCCGAAGAGTGCGGCTAGAGAGCTTTTGCCCGTATCAAGGCGCCACGTAGTGAGATTACTGCGAGCACGTGGGAGGGTAATTGAATGTCTGGAGCACGTCTTGTAGGTAGTTCTCTGAGCACAGTATTCTCTCCTTGCCGGAAAATGGTAAGCGGAATTAATGCTCTGAGGTGTCAGACGTAGTGAGGTGCCTCCTAATACACCACTGGCCATTAAAATTGCTACACCAAGAAGAAATGCAGATGATAAACGAGTATTCATTGGACAAATATATTATACTAGAACTGACATGTGATTACATTTTCACGCAATTTGGGTGCACAGATCCTGAGAAATCATTACCCAGAACAACAACCTCTGGCCGTAATAACGGCCTTGATGCGCCTGGGCATTGAGTCAAACAGACCTTGGATGGCGTGTACAGGTACAGCTGCCCATGCAGCTTCAACACGATACCACAGTTCATCAAGAGTAGTGACTGGCGTATTGTGAAGAGCCAGTTGCTCGGCCACCATTGACCAGACATTTTCAATTGGTGAGAGATCTGCACAATGTGCTGGCAAGGGCAGCAGTCGAACATTTTCTGTATCCAGAAAGGCCCGTAGAGGACCTGCAACATGCGGTCGTGCATTATTCTGCTGAAATGTAGGCTTTCGCAGGGATCGAATGAAGGGTAGAGCCACGGGTCATAACACATCTGGAATGTAACGTCCACTGCTGAAAGTTCCGTCAATGCAAACAAGAGGTGACCGAGACGTGTAACCAATGGCACCCCATGTCATCACGCTGGGTGATACGCCAGTATGGCGATGACGAATACACGCTTCCAATGTACGTTCGCCGCTATGTCGCCAAACACGGATGCGACCATCATGATGCTGTAAATAGAACCTGGATTCATTCGAAAAAATTACGTTTTGCCATTCGTCGTTGAGTACACCATCACAGGCGCTCCTGTCTGTGATGCAGCGTCAAGGGTAACCGCAGCCATAGTCTCCGAGCTGATAGTCCATGCTGCTGTAAACGTTGTCGAACTGTTCGTGCAGATGGTTGTTGTCTTCCAAACGCCCCCATCTGTTGACTCAGGGATCGAGACGTGGCTGCACGATCCGTTACAGCCATGCGGATAAGTTGCCTGTCATCTAGACTGCTAGTGATACGAGGCCGTTGGGATCCAGCACGGTGTTCCGTATTAACCTCCTGAACCCACCGATTCCATATCCTGCTAACAGTCATTGGATCTCGACCAACGTGAGCAGCAATGTCGCGATACGATAAACCGCAATCGGGATAGGCTACAATCCGACCTTTATCAAAGTCAAAAACGTGATGGTACGCATTTCTCCCCCTTACACGAGGCATCACAACAACGTTTCACCAGGCAACGCCGGTTAACTGCTGTTTGTGTATGAGAAATCGGTTGGAAACTTTCCTCGTGTCAGCACGTTGTAGGTGTCACCACCGGCGCCAACCTCGTGTGCTCTGAAAAGCTAATCATTTATATATCACAGCATCTTCTTCCTGCCGGTTAAATTTCGCGTCATCTTCGTGGTGTAGCAACTTTATTGGCCAGTAGTGTATATGTCGGACCTTCTTTTAACCGGCATAATACAGCAACTCGACCTGGCATGGACTCAACAAGTCGTTGTAAGTCACCTGTAAATATACCGAGCCATGCTGCCTCTATAGCCGTCCATAATTGCGGAAGTGTATCCTGTGCAAGTTTTTGTGCACGCACTGATCTCTCTCTTATGTTAAATAAATGACCAGTGGATCCATGTCGGGCGATCTGGGTGACCAAATAATTCGCTCGAGTTATCCAGAATGTTCTGCAAACCAGTCGCGACCAATTATGGCCGGTGACAGGGAGCATGAGATCCATGAATGGCTGCAAATGGTCTTCAAGTAGCCGAACATAACCATTTCCAGACAATGATGGGTTCAGTTGGAGCATTCCATGCCCACAGTATCATGGAGCCGCCACCAGCTTGAGCGTTGCCTTAGTGACAACTTGGATCCATGGCTTCGTGGGGTTTGTGGAACACTCGGACCCTATCAACAGCTTTTACAACTAAAATCGAGACTCATTCATTTATATTATTTATTTACCCGTCAAGTTCCGTAGGACCAAATTGAGGAGCAAATCTCCAAGGTCATGGAACGTGTCAGTACATGAAATTACAACATAAAAGTAATAACAGATAAAAATAAATGTTCATGAACCTGAAAAAAGTCAGTCCATAAGTAAAGTAAACGCTATCAGCAATACAACAAGAATCAGCTTAATTTTTCAAAGAACTCCTCGACAGAATAGAAGGGCTGACCCATGAGGAAACTCTTCAGTTTGGATTTGAAACCGCGTGGATTACTCCTAAGATTTTTGGATTCTAGTGGCAGCTTATTGAAAATGGATGCAGCAGTATACTGCACACATTTTTGCACAAGAGTTAAGGAAGTCCGATCCAAGTGCAGGTTTGATTTCTTGGAAATAAACTAATATTGGTAACAAGAAACGAGAATAAGGAATATACATATTGAGAGGCCAATGTCAAAATACCGAAACTCGTGAACAGAGGCCGACAAGAGGTTCGTGAACTCACACCACTTATTGCCCAAACCGCTCTTTTCTGAGCCAAAAATACCCTTGTAGAATGGGAAGCGTGACTCCAAAATATAATACCATTGGACATAAGCGAATGAAACTAAGCAAAGTAGACTAATTATCGTGTCGAATGATCACTCACTTCTGATACTGTTCGAATAGTAAAAATGGCAGTATTAAGTCTTTGAACAAGATCCTGAACGTGGGCTTTCCACGACAGCTTGCTATCAATCTGAACACCTAGAAATTTGAACTGTTCAATTTCACTAATCCCATGCCCATTCTGTGAAATTAAACTGTCAGGTTTTGTTGAATTGTGTGTTAGGAACTGTAAAAACTGAGTCTTACTCTGATTTAACGTTAGTTTATTTTCTACAAGCCATGAACTGAGGTCATGTACTGCACTATTAGAAACCGAGCCAATGTTGCACACATCATCTTTTACTACCAAGCTAATGTCATCAGCAAACAGAAATATTTTATAGTTACCTGTAATAGTAGAGGGCATATCATTTATATAAATAAGGAACAGGAGCGGCCCCAACACTGATCCCTGGGGCACCCCCCACTTGACAGTACCCCACTCAGATCCCACATCAGAGCCGTTATCAACATTGTGAATTATGAACTTTTGCTGCCTGTTGCTAAAGTAAGAGGTGAACCAATTGTGAGCTACTCCCCGTATTCCGTAACGGTCCAACTTCTGGACCAATATTTTGTGATCAACACAATCAAATGCCTTAGTTAAATCAAAAAATACGCCACGGGTTCGAAACTTTTTGTTTAGCCCATCCAGTACCATACAGAGAACAGAGAATATAGCATTTTCAGTTGTTAAACGACTTCAAAAGCCGGACTGTACAATTGATAGCAAATCGTATGATATAAAAAGATCAATTATGCCTTTCCAATAACTTTTGCAAACACTTATGGCAACTCATCTGACCAGGTCGCGGTTTTTCAGTCGTCTAGGATCCAACCGATATGGTCACAAGCCCAGGAGAGGCGCTGCAGTCGATGTTGTGCTGTTAGTAAAGCCACTCGTGCCGGTCGCCTGCTACCTTAACCCATTAGCGCCACATTTCGCCGCACTGTCCTATCGGATACGTTCGTCGTCGGTCCCAAGTTGATTTCTATGGTTATTTCACGCAGTGTTGCTTGGCTATTAACACTGACAACTCTACGCAAACGCCGCTGCTCTCGGTCGTTAAGAGAAGGTTGTCGGCCGCTGCATTCTCCGTAGTGAGAGATAACGTCTGAAATTTGGTATTCTCGGCACATTCTTGACTCTGTGAACCTCGGAATATTGAATTCCCTAACGATTTCCAAAATAGATGTCCCATGCATCTATGGCTAACCACGATTCCGCGTTCAGTGTCTGTTAATTCCCGTGGAGCCGCCATAATTACGACGGAAAGCTTTTCACATGAGTCACCCGAGTGCAAATGACAGCTCCGCCGACGTAATGCCCTTTTGTACCTTGTGTACGCGATACTACCGCCATCTGTATAAATGCTTAACACTATCATATGCCGGCCGAAGTGGCCGTGCGGTTAAAGGCGCTGCAGTCTGGAACCGCAAGACCGCTACGGTCGCAGGTCGAATCCTGCCTCGGGCATGGATGTTTGTGATGTCCTTAGGTTAGTTAGGTTTAACTAGTTCTAAGTTCTAGGGGACTAATGACCTCAGCAGTTGAGTCCCATAGTGCTCAGAGCCAGTCACTATCATATGACTTTGTCACCTCTTTGTAATGGACTCATAAACACATGAAATACAGGGTGATTCAGATCCTTTCCAGTTGTACTTCACAAATGCTTTATTTGGATAAAATCGTACACACGACCCAGGTTTCAGGATGACTATCATTTTCAGATGATTTTCTCATACACATAAAGCTCCTCAAAATGGGATTTACATCTTGAGTCGTGCGTACGATTTTATCCAAATAAAGGATTTGTCAAGTACAACTGGAGAGGATTTATTCATCATAAAATATTATTTTCGTGTTACTTTTGAATATTTTACCATTCTACTACCATCAGACACCTATTGTCAACGGAACGTATAATCTGTGGCTTTAGAGCGGCGCAATTCATTATTCCCGTCGTATTCTGTGAACAACACTCCTCAGGTTGCGCTTTGTTGGAGTCAGTCTCTTATTTCATTAGCCGCAAAGCTAACTTTCATGTCGGAAAATTACTGCTTCTCATAACAAAATTTAATTTCGCAGCACATGAAATTACTATTTACGCATTTATACATAAAGCGGCGAACGTCTAAAAGTTCATTTTGTATTTAGAGCTCACTTTTGTCCATGTTTGCTTCCTAATATCTGATTATGAAAATACTTTTCTACCTTAAATAAACATAAATTGAATAAAAATGTATTGGTAAAGTTTGACCATAGTCATTGTGTTTTTTTTATTTTCTATCACATTACTTGTAAAGAAATTTTGCATGATAATTATATGGTTTTGAGATCATGATATCGGCAGTTATAGCGTTGTTATTAGAAAAAAAATATATCTTAGCATCACATAAGGCTGTTTGTGTAGCTGTCTGACATTTGCAATACAACTGATAGTTTGCTTCAATTTGTCATTTGCAGTCAGTCAGGATATGTTACTAGTACGTTACTTGTATTTTCCGAAATATTAGGGCTTAAATGAAGCTATTGCTTTTTTCCACATTGCTGACATTTTCTTATATTCTGCTGGAAAACTGATTCGCTGATTTATTCTTTAAGGTTAAGGACATAAAACACACACACACACACACACACACACACACACACACACACACACACACACACACACACATGAAGCAAACACGGTTTCCCTCTGCCCGCAGCCTGTCATTGTTAGAAAATTCGAATTTCTGGCCACAACACATAAAACAAGATAGCGGAATGGGTGAATACGTAATAGCTGATGACTTCTTCTCGGGTTGTCAGCAGAGTGGTGGCGTCGTCTTGTCGCAACGTCTCAATGAGTTTCGTACCCATCATCACTTCGCCAGAAGCTGATGGGTACGAAACTCATCGAAACGTTGCGACAAGACGACGCCACCACTCGGCTGACAACCCGAGAAGAATTCATCAGTTGGAATACGCCGAGAAAGACTGCAATCGCATACGTAATAGTTGATTACCAGTGACACATTGCACAATTTTATATGAATAGCACTGTAGTACCATTGATATTACAAGTAGAAAATTATTATAATCTTTACATACTATCTGAAAATTATTAATCACTGCAAAATAAGCATAAATCAAGGATCTTTCTTTTTCCATATTTTTTCTCATGGCATCGGTAAAACCATTGCTTTACAAATAATTGAGCTAGTAATTAATGACTTGTATAATTTAAAGAATTTATTCTCTATATACTGAGGTGATAAAAGTCATGGGATACTTCTAATATCGTGTAAGATCCCTTTTGCCCTCTGTGCCAATAGCAGTCCATAATTACGAAAGTGTTGCCAGTGGCCGGCCGCTTTGGCCGAGCGGTTCTAGGCGCTACAGTCTGGAACCACGCGACCGCTACGGTCGCAGTTTCGAAATCTGCCTCGGGCATGGATGTGTGTGATGTCCTTGGGTTAGTTAGGTTTAGGTAGTTCTAAGTTCTAGGGGACTGATGACCTCAGCAGTTAGGTCCCATAGTGCTCAGAGCCATTTGAACCACTTTTTGTTGCTAGTGCTAGATTTTGTCCACAAACTGAGCTCTCGATTATGTCCCATAAATGTTCGATGAAATTCATGTCAAGGGATCTGGGTAACCAAATCATTCAGTCGAATTCTCTAGAATGTTTTTCAAGCCATTCGCGGACAATTTTGGCATGGCGTACTGTCGTTCATAAAAATTCCATCGTTGTATAGGAACATGGCGTCCATGAATGGCTACAAAGTAACCGAACGTCCAGAGGACCTAGTCCATTCCATATAAACACAACGCAGACCACTATGGAGCCATTACTATCTTGGAAAATGCTTTGTTGACAGCTTGAGTCGGTGCCTTCGTGCGATCTGCGCCACTCTCGAAACGTCAGCTCTTGAGAACTGAAATGAGGACTCATCCAACCAGGCCACGGTTTTCCAGTCGTCTAAGGTCCGACCCATATGTCTCTAGCCCAGGATAGACGTTGCATGCGATGTCGTGCTTTTAGCCAGGGGACTCGAGTCCGTCGCCTGCTGCCACAGTTCATTAACGCCAGATTTCGCCGCACTGTCCTAACGAACACGTCCGTCGTATATCCCACATTGATTTCTGCTGTTATTTCACTCAATGTTGCTTGTCTGTTACCACTGACAACTTTACGCAAACGCCGCTGCTCTCGGCCGTTAAGTGAAGGCCGTTGGTCCTGCGTTGTCCGTGGTGAGAGGTATTGCCTGAAATTTGGTATTCTCGGCAGATAATTGATACTGTGGATATCTACTGAAATCTCTAACGATTGCCGTAATGAAACGTCCCATATTAGGTCCAAGTACACTCCAGGAAATTGAAATAAGAACACCGTGAATTCATTGTCCCAGAAAGGGGAAACTTTATTGACACATTCCTGGGGTCAGATACATCACATGATCACACTGACAGAACCACAGGCACATAGACACAGGCAACAGAGCATGCACAATGTCGGCACTAGTACAGTGTATATCCACCTTTCGCAGCAATGCAGGCTGCTATTCTCCCATGGAGACGATCGCAGAGATGCTGGATGTAGTCCTGTGGAACGGCTTGCCATGCCATTTCCACCTGGCGCCTCAGTTGGACCAACGTTCGTGCTGGACGTGCAGACCGCGTGAGACGACGCTTCATCCAGTCCCAAACATGCTCAATGGGGGACAGATCCGGAGATCTTGCTGGCCAGGGTAGTTGACTTACACCTTCTAGAGCACGTTGGGTGGCACGGGATACATGCGGACGTGCATTGTCCTGTTGGAACAGCAAGTTCCCTTGCCGGTCTAGGAATGGTAGAACGATGGGTTCGATGACGGTTTGGATGTACCATGCACTATTCAGTGTCCCCTCGACGATCACCAGTGGTGTACGGCCAGTGTAGGAGATCGCTCCCCACACCATGATGCCGGGTGTTGGCCCTGTGTGCCTCGGTCGTATGCAGTCCTGATTGTGGCGCTCACCTGCACGGCGCCAAACACGCATACCACCATCATTGGCACCAAGGCAGAAGCGACTCTCATCGCTGAAGACGACACGTCTCCATTCGTCCCTGCATTCACGCCTGTCGCGACACCACTGGAGGCGGGCTGCACGATGTTGGGGCGTGAGCGGAAGACGGCCTAACGGTGTGCGGGACCGTAGACCAGCTTCATGGAGACGGTTGCGAATGGTCCTCGCCGATACCCCAGGAGCAACAGTGTCCCTAATTTGCTGGGAAGTGGCGGTGCGGTCCCCTACGGCACTGCGTAGGATCCTACGGTCTTGGCGTGCATCCGTGCGTCGCTGCGGTCCGGTCCCAGGTCGACGGGCACGTGCACCTTCCGCCGACCACTGGCGACAACATCGATGTACTGTGGAGACCTCACGCCCCACGTGTTGAGCAATTCGGCGGTACGTCCACCCGGCCTCCCGCATGCCCACTATACGCCCTCGCTCAAAGTCCGTCAACTGCACATACGGTTCACGTCCACGCTGTCGCGGCATGCTACCAGTGTTAAAGACTGCGATGGAGCTCCGTATGCCACGGCAAACTGGCTGACACTGACGGCGGCGGTGCACAAATGCTGCGCAGCTAGCGCCATTCGACGGCCAACACCGCGGTTCCTGGTGTGTCTGCTGTGCCGTGCGTGTGATCATTGCTTGTACAGCCCTCTCGCAGTGTCCGGAGCAAGTATGGTGGGTCTGACACACCGGTGTCAATGTGTTCTTTTTTTCCATTTCCAGGAGTGTACCATTCCGCGATCAAAGTCTGTTAATTTCCTTTGTGAAGCCATTATCACGTCCGAAAGCTTTTCACATGAATAACGTGAATACAAATGACAGCTTCGACAATACACTACCATTTTACACCTTGTATACGTGATACCACCTCCTTCTGTGTATGTGCATTTCACTATCCCATGACTTATCACCTTAGTGTACATATAACTAAGAGAAATATAGCCGTTCTATTCGTAAGTTCTTTGACATACATCCCATTTGGTTTTAAGACACTTACCACGCCATGTTATCGGGAGGACGGTGGTTCAATCCCGCGTCCGGCCATCCTGATTTAGGTTTTCTGTGATTTCCCTAAATCGCTCCAGGCAAATGCCGGGATGGTCCCTTTCAAAGGGCACGGCCGACTTCCTTCCCCGTCCTTCCCTAATCCGATGAGACCGATGACCTCGCTGTCTGGTCTCCTTCCGCAAAACAACCAACCAACCACGCCATGTTACTCTTCCACTCCGCTAGCTCTAGGTGACGTATTTTAATGCATTATGTACTCCGGCACAGTTACAGAACCCACATAAGGGTTGCTCTTTTACATATGGACCTGCCATCTGGAATAGTTCTGCCCATGACTGCTGTGGCTGTGCGAAACACTTATTAGGGATTCCATCACATTTTGATTCCCCCCACATAGGTCTCGCTGTAAACATAAGAAATTTTATTCTAACGGAACATGGTAGTTCTCAAGGGGTGCTAATAGTTCATTGCTTTATAATGAAATAAAGTGCTTATTTCTACACAAATGAGTAACGTAAGCGGTGTAATAAGCTTCCTCTGGGTATTTTCTATTTGAATTTGAGTGTAATTTAATTTGTAGCTATAACACCTTCCGATATGATTTTCTTTACTGATTTAATGTATGTTTCATATGATCTGTCTTAACATGTATTACTGTCTGTCGAGCACTCTAGCTGGTCCAGTGAATGATATTTCTTCTGAGGTCCTCATCTTAAAAAGATTATGTAACGATAACTGCAATATGTAGCTGTCAGTAACGATATAGGATGACTGTAAAGTCTTACAGACCAGTTTTTCTATAGAATAAAAATAAAGAAAGAATAGAGTCGTTTTTGTTGCAATCCTCGATTAACTTTTAAACTAACATACTGCTTCCAGAGTCTTTACCAGATTATTCACCCAGAATGTAGGGGTGTAGAGGAGGAAAGGAGAATGAAGGCTCTCATCTCCTGTTGTCCTAGATGCTCGTGTTTCTTTCGGTTTTTTCTGGTCGTCACCCCTGAAGCTTTTTTTGTTTCTAACGTTTCGTCCGGAGCTGCCTTGGACATCTTCAGGAGAGGTTCTGGTTCCGCTGAATGTTGCTGGCTGACGGGTCGAACGTCGGAGAGAGACATAAACACACGGAAAAGGTGGCGCGATTGGCAGAGATAATCCCCGTCTGAGATAAAACTTAACTGTTGAATTGTCCACTGACATAGTTAAAACTTATCTATTGGTTCTGTACAGCTACAGTCCATGTATTATTAAGTTTCGTGGCGTCTTCTTTTACTTTCAAGATGAGCCGTGCTTTTACAGTGTGATTTCTTCCATCGTGTACAACCTCTAAGGACTGATCGATGAGAGGTTGCGAAACAAGAAAGGTACAACGAACTATGTCCGTAAATGCATAGTTTCCGTGCTAGAGCCCTCTTATTCAGTCATACTTCGTTAAAGAGACTACGGTCTAATACACTCTGTACCATGCAGCCACAGTTATAGTACGGATGGTTTTCTCCGAGGGGGTGGTACTGTTCCTCAAACGTCATGCCCTAACGCCCTCTCCTGCCCTAGTCATCGGTAATGTTGGGTCCGATTCACTTCTCTTGCTCACTCACCTTGTAGTGGGTGTGATACGGCGTTGTACATAATGGTCCCGTATTCGAGTAGAGAGCTTGCCGTCATGGTCATTACTTACATTACTTATATTATTTACGGAAAGACAAATGGCAACGGGCGGCCGGCAACAAGGTTGTTTCAACAATCACAGCATTCAATGTCTGCAACAGTGTTTCGCCGTTTGTCTGAGACAGAGTCGTTTCAGGAAGCAGGAAAGCATGAACGACATACCCGAATTTTCAGACACCAGACTCGGAGGAAAATGTCATTAACACTGTGGAAGGTGACCGCCGAGTCAGTGTCAGGCAATTGGCTCGCCAGTACAGGGTAAGTCAGACGGGCGTGTGAAACATTCTCCACAACAATTGTTACTACCCTTATCACTTACAGCGTGTGCAGGATTTACTAGAGACAGACTTTGCACATCGGGAGCAATTTTGTCACTGGTTTCTTCACTGGGCAATCACGATTCTGAGTTTGAGTCAGTCCGTCTTCAACTTTCATAACAGTCATCTGAGGTATAGTATGCAGAACCCGCACGGTACGGTGACAGCGAATCAGCAACATCGGTACAGCCGTAAAGTGTGGGCCGGGAGAATTGGCGACCGTATCTTCGGACCAGTCTTCCTTCCACGTCGCCCAACAGGCAGGAACTATCGGCGTTTTTGCGGGAGACTTTGTCTCCCCTGCAGGAAAAAGTGCCATTGACAATTAGAAAAGTTATGTGGCTCCTACATGATGGTGCTCCAGCCCACTTGGTCAGCAAAATCCGGACGCATCTCAATCGTGTCTTCCCTGATCGGACGGGGGTGTCCAGTTACATGGCCTGCTCGCTCACTGGGTCTCAATCCGTGCGATTACTGGTTACGGAACCTTCTGCAAAGTATCGTGTATGCGGAACCCCTTCCAGATGTGGAGACACTGGAGCAGCATATTCATGCTACCAGCGTATTCATGCTACCTTTGACACTGTTCTGAAGCAGCCTGGCCGCCGTTAACGTGAGACAGTACATGCTACGGCTCGTATACGCATGCGCTGAGGTACATGGAAACCATTTTCAATACAAACTGTTACTATGGCTGCATTGTATAGTGCGTATTAGACCGCAGTCTCTGCGACAATGTCTCATTGAATAAGTGGCCTCTAGCATGGAAACCATGCGTTTTCGGACGCAAATCCATTAGACCCTTCTTGTCTTGGTCGACAAATATTTTATGTTCTTTCAGACGTGTATTCTCACGTCTATTTGTAGCTAGAATGTTGGTTTCACAAAAGGAGTGAGGAATTTCATAAACCCTGCATGCCGACAGAGGAGGGCGCCTATCTCTTAGCGATCTCACTGCTTCACATATTTCCTTTATTGGTCTAAAAACCTGAAACTTCCGGGCAGACGAAAACTGTGTGTCGCATCGAGACTCGAACTCGGGACCTTTACCTTTCGCGGGTAAGTGCTCTACCAACTGAGCTACCCAAGCACGACTCAAGACCCGTCCTCACAGCTTTAATTCCGCCAGTACCTCTTCTCCTACCTTCCACACTCCACAGAAGCTCTTCGGCGAATCTTGCAGAACATGCACTCCTCTAAGAATGGATATTGCGGAGACATGGCTTAGCCACAGCCTATGAGATGTTTCCAGAACGAGATTTTCACTCTGCAGCGGAGTGTGCGCTGATATGAAACTTCCTGGCAGACTAAAACTGTGCCGGACCGAGACTCGAACTCAGGACAGTTTCTAAAAATCTCTCTGATTTTTCCGTAAAACCTTACCATTATGGGGAGTGACGCGTTCTTTCATTGTTGTTTTTCATTCTAGTCTTTCGGTCTACTGTTATTTGGTTGCAGAACGTTACTTTTCCAGAACAGCCATTTTTCTGGAAAGCGTGTTTCGGTTGTTCCAGTTACAAACACTTTTGGCTCTGTCGACAAGACTTTTAGAGACAACTCTTTCCTGCTGCGGACAATGGTTGGAGTTCTTATGCGAATATCTGTCTGTATGCAAGACTATCTGAAATGCTTTATGCTCTAACCATCCATCGGTCTCTCTCATAACCAAAACATAGAAGAAAGATATCTTACTGTCACATTCCATTTCCATGGTAAACGAGATTTCTGAATTTACATTATTTAAATAACTAGGATTTTTTTTGTGAAACATTTTTGCATGTTGCCAAACTAAAAAGTGAGATCATGGAAATGGCTTGATACTAGCTTTCACTAGAGCGGATTGTAGCAGTTTTTTCGTATAATAAAGGGGACAATTTTAAAGAATAAAGAAGCTGTTAAACTTAATGATACATGAACACTATCTCTACGGAATCAACAGACAAGTTTTATCTTTGAAAATGATTATCTCTGCCGATCACACCCTATTTTCACGCTGTTTGTGTCTCTCTCCAACGAAACAATGAGCTCCTTGGGAGATGTACAGCGTTGCACTGGACGAAATGTCAGTAACAGAAAACGTTTCATGGGCCACAACCAGACGACCCGGGAGATTCGCCAGCAACGAAGAGAAAAATTACAACTGATGTAATCCAAAATAACACATAGTTGTCTCCCAACTCTGAATATAGAGCTGCATAACATCATTCTCACGTTCTAATTATGGCACTGTTTCTTGCTTGTTCACGGAACCTCTGTCGCCGGTAACACCTGGCAGCAAAACCGCGCGTGTGAAAGTCCGCGCTTCCCACGCGGAGGAACTGCAGAGCTAATGGTCGTTACGTCAGCAAACGGAGGCCGCCGTTCCACCGACTCGTCACGCGCTGCGAGCCCAGAGCTGTGAGCGCGCAGGGCGCATGCGCAGTGTTGGTAAACAGAGAGAGTTGCGTCGCGGTGCGCGCGCGCTACGGGTCTGTGGCTTGGACGGGTTATGTAGCCATGTGGCAGCGCTAACGAGCCGACGCGTTACCCCACACGACAGAGCGTGCCACGGCCCAGTCCGTAGTGGAACATAACATGGTCACGTGACTATGTACAGCCGTGTTCCAGTTCGAAGTGTTGCACGTTGTTACCTTAGACGTGATATGATGTATACAGTACAGTGGTGACGTCGCTATAGCGAATACAGCGTCTCAGTCAGACTATTAGAGGCAGCATCCGTTTGGAGACGACTACTAGGATACTTTTAAAATAATGTTTCTCGTAACTGTAGTATTTTCTGCCAAAGTGTTTTTGTTACGATAGTGAACTCTCGTGCAGCGTTCTATTCGACATGCAAAAGTAAAAAAAATAAAAAAAATGGCTCTGAGCACTATGGGACTTAACTTCTGAGGTCATCAGTCTCCTAGAACTTAGATCTACTTAAACCTAACTAACCTAAGGACATCACACACATCCATGCCCGAGGCACGATTCGAACCTGCGACCGTAGTGGTCACGCGGTTTCAGACTGTAGCGCCTAGAACCGCTCGGCCAGCCCGCGCGGATTGCGAAAGGAATTAATATTCCACAGAAGTTTTTGCGAACACATTTTTCGAGATTACGCCAATGAACTTACAGGCTGAGTGATATCGTTATCAAGCAGACGCGAATGTCCTTCTGTTTGAGATTATTTATTTCTATATAAATATCACGAACTGGTGATACGCGTACTTGTATATCAACATTGAAAAAACATGTGCAGGAATTTTCGGAATCTTAACTGCAATACCATTTATTTTTTCTGTTGTCCTTTCAGTTTCATAACTTGTTTTTTCGTTGTCTCAAAACTGGCTAAGGTTTTTTTTCACTATTCAAGTAAGAAGAAAGGCTTGGACTATTGGTTTGAAGAAGGAGAATTAGCCAAACAACTACAGAAAGCTAATCAGCAAACGTATTTCAGTATACTTGTAGAGACATTAACTGAATGGAAATATACATGTTTTAGTCATCAATACAATTTTTATTTATCATTACGCATTTCGGGATAACCTCATTATCAGATCTAACAAAAGCAATGCGTAGTATCTTCCGAAACACATTTCCAAAGTTGGTACTGGACATTGTTTCTGATAGATCTGTTGAAGAGGTTACTGCTACTCAGATATAAAGCTCGATGAATGGCAAAGATTTTGAGACAGTACAATATTAATATCTAATTCACTACAAGAGCTTTCTCTGTACTCAACGTTTTGTAGTATTTTAGGCTTCCTGAACTGCATTAAGCAAAAGTCGTAAACAGGAAACGCTTATTTCGTGTAAAAACCGTACAGTGTCGATAGAAATGTATCTAATTTCTTATAAAAGTATAATAAAAAATTTCATTCACATTGTTGAGGAATCGTCAGAAAGTTAAATGCTTCCTATCAAACTGATATTTCTTCTTCTATACCGTGGAAAAGGTGAACTAAATGACTCATAGTGAAATAAAAACAAAAATTCACTGATGAACTGTAATTATGCCATTTGTAAAAAAAAAAAAAAAAAAAAAAAAAAAGTGGCAATACGGCGTTTCAAACTGTTTGCTTTCCTTTCACGTGGCCACATGCAAAAACGATAAATGTCGTATGAATATTGGGAATTTCGGAGAAATTAGGTTAACTGTAGTACTACGTGTGTAATTGCATTACTAAAGGTCGTTCAACTGTTTTCAGCAATAAACGACGAATATTTCTAACTGTCGGTTCCATTTCACATAGTGTATGACAGAACTCGACTTTTTGCCCTGAGTCACGTGATCGTTTCAAATGCATATAAATCCACTGTTTAAACTGAGCACGAAATGCGATCGCGGTTGATGCCTTTACAGGCAGCCTCGAAAACTTGTTTGTTTCATTAAATCTAATGACGACGATAAGGAGGAAGTACTGACATTGCTGAAGGAAAATATGACGGAACATGCAAGCAAAACGCTAGAAGTTGAATAATTCTATTGTGTGCAAATTACTTGGGACATGATGCCAAGTGGAGTCAGATTCAAGAAAGTACCCAAAAGAAGAAGAAGAAGAAACAGAAAAAGAAGTAAAAAAAGAAGCAGCTAAGTGTACACTATAAATATCCCCTTGAAGATACAGATAAATGTCTTCTTATGCAGCAATTTCTGCGATGTTCTCAATAATGTAAATTAATATCAATCTAAAGAGGACTTCAGAGCTCACATTGCATAGAACGTGACCTCAAGGCTAGCACAAAAATTCTGAGAAAAGGTGTTCGTTCTATGAGTACTTCTTTCGAAAGGTGTCAGAAAAACGGTCGATCACTTGCGAAAGAGATGATATAGTTTTAAAAAAATTCATAAATTTCATTTTAACAGATGAATAGAGCATCGGATTCAGAAAGGTCAGTGGTTTATTCAGACACATTAGACTGTGAATGTTGATGTCACAATAGCAGTGTGCAAGGAGTATTGTCGAATCAAAGTACTCATCAGCGTTCAGTTGTTTCGCTAAGTGGACCATCGGCGTCTAGGCGCGTAGTTCGAAGGCAGTGCTCTACTTGCCGCGTATAGGATGACCAAATGAAACTCGCCCGGAAAATATTTCATTTACCGTAAGATAGGCAACCCGACTTACATAAGCCGGCCCGTGTACAGTTTAATGTTAGCTGGGTTGCCTGCATTAAGGTGCACGAAATATTTTTCTGGGCCTGTTGCGTTTTGTCTACCCTGCACATTGGAGTGTGCGCTGTTACTAGCTGTGCGTCCCTGTTTCTCGGACGTAAACACGATATTGCTGTCACCCGGGCAGGGTCTCCAGTTCGCTGTGCCAGGTAATTAACTGCCATCACACGTAATGAAGGTCCATGCACGTATAACGTCATTCTGAGACTGCCCTAGAACACGCACACTGGCACCTACACAATATCATAAAACGATTAATTCTGTTTCGCCAGTCCATAAATTCCACATCAAAGAAGACAGAAATTTATCGTGATTTTATCTTGTTCATGTGACAAGTTATCATTTTCAAAAAATCTGTCCGATTTTATAAGGATATACAGGGCGCAGGGATTAAATCTTGACAAATGAAACTTTTTTAAAAAAGCCATATCCATTAAAACAAAATACAAATGAAAATGCAGCCCCATGCAGCAGCAATGACCGCCTCCAATCTTGATCTCAAGCGATCGCACTTACTCTTTAAATCAGTGCTGTCCATATTCGCGAATGCTGCTTCGAAAGCGGTGCGAGATGCGACATAATTGTGACTCGTCTTATTGATAACTCTTTCGACTATGTTCCAAACATAGTAGTCGAGGAGGTTCAAATCCGGGCTATTCGGGGGCCAGAATTCCTGTGTCCACAACATATCAACGATGTCCCAGAGCCAGTTTTGGATTAAATAGCTCGCATGTGGTCCTCCTGTGCCATCCGACACATTATTCGCTCGCTGACATTCAGTACTGACGCAAATTTCCTCAGCGATTGCCCCGGTCATCCGAAATCAGCGTCTGAGCCTTTTGGATGACTGCTGCTGGTCCTGGCACGCGTTTTCTCGAATGACGTCTCCTCGCCGGGCTAGAGGAACCTTCTCCAGTCCTCTCCGAAGCTTTATTCTTGGCCACAATATCGTAATCAGTTGATCTCCGGTACCCGAAGAATCGAACTATTTCGGTGGGTGAACGCTCAGCACGAAGGCTTTCGATCATATAATCGCGGCTCTTCGGTTGTACTCCGCACTTGTTGTGTCTAACATCATGGCCATTTTGAAGTTCTGACTGTTCAGTGGATGACTATGGCTTTCAAAACGCCAATTACGACCTACGGCGGAACTATTATGTGGCGGGAAATTCAAACTGAAATCTGTCCAAATTTAAGAGCGTGTATTTTTAGCATCCATGAACAAAGAACCCTGCGACACTTTTTACAATTATATATGGGATCAAAATTACATTTACATTTCAGAAAAATTCAGTGTACTCTCCGCTGCACAGACGGGATGGATCCAGAACATAGTTCGATCTCGTCCGTATATTTACGAGAATGTCTGAAGTTACTGCATTCACTGCTGACCGTTCACCCAAACTTGTTGGAAGGTGAGACATATAGGAAAGTCTTCCATAAACACACACTAAAAAAATTCGCATACCGTGAGATCAAGCTATATCGGAGGCAACTGGTGTGATTCCCTTTACACCCGATCCACTGTCGTGGCAAACAATTGTTAAGAAATTCTTCTGCGTGTAGATTACAGTACTGTTGTGCTTCACATGTTTAAAAATGAAGTTTTCCGCATGTTCGCGTATGTATGAGAATAATCCAGCTCTCTATCGTATCCAGGTATGTGATACCGTCATTTCCAAAAAACGAATGAGCCGTATAATTTTTCGCTCGTGCTCGACTGTATAATGTGCTTTTTTCTCCACATTATTACGTTGCCGCGGTACACTTTTCCAATAAAAATGCCGTGTGACTAGGGCCTCACCGTTCGCCTGGTGCAAGTCTTTCGCGTTTACGCCACTTCGGTGACTTGCGTGTCCATAGGAATGAAATGATGATGATAAGGATAACACAACACCCAGTCCCTGAGCGGAGAAAAATCTCCGACCCAGCCGGGAATCGAACCCGTGCCGTTAGGTACTACATTCCGTCGTGCTGACCACTCAGCTACCAGGAGTGAATCTACATCTACCTCTACATTTATACTCCGAAAGCCACCCAACGGTGTGTGGCGGAGGGCACTTTACGTGTCACTGTCATTACCTCCCTTTCCCGTTCCAGTCGCAGGAAGAACGACTGCCGGAAAGCCTCCGTGCGCGCTCGAATCTCTCTAATTTTACATTCGTGATCTCCTCGGGAGTTATAAGTAGGGGGAAGCAATATATTCGATACCTCATCCAGAAACACACCCTCTCGAAACCTGGCGAGCAAGCTACACCGCGATGCAGAGCGCCTCTCTTGTAGAGTCTGCCACTTGAGTTTGCTAAACATCTCCGTAACGCAATCACGCTTACCAAATAATCCTGTGACAAAAAACGTATCGACGAACCAGCCTATAAAAACATTGGCTGCACATTGTAGACATACTGCCAGTTTTAGAGCTGCGTATTTATTGGTTTATTAGTAGATATTCTGTACATTAACACGGTAGAAGCGTGCTTATTCCCCTTAGAACAAGAACTGAAAGGAAAACGATGCACATTCACGCTTGGCAATAACCACTTTGCTAACAATAGTAACTACACATAAATGGCGCAATAAAAGGTGTACGATGTGCCCATCGTTCGGTTGCAGTGTCAGATTTGAGTGGTGGAGTTGAACTCCGCGTCTTCTGCTGGTAGCGCCGAGCGCTTATGACGTCAGCATTTCCCTTACACGTCCGCCCACCGCAAAGCCCAATCTTATTGGTTAGACTTTTTCGTCATTTGCAGCAACTGTTTTTGAAGAATGTCGATGTGAAGAAACAGAACACTAGTTGCCTTAGAAATTGTTTTTAACATAGCTCGTGTTACTCCATTCACACAGCCACCCGACAGTGGAGTCGGACTTCTTCTGTGCCACATATACTCGCTTCACACAGTCGAAGAGAAAGACTGGACGTCATGAAAGCTCAGACAGCTGTAAGACACCTTAATACAGTGAAAGTAATTTCAACAGAACAATTTCAAATATTTACCGAAAACTACGAAAAAATATACGATGAAGATATCGGCACTTCATATTCCAGTCTCGATGTCTATCTATCGAAACAGCTGGGGAAAATATATCCCCAATACATATCGATATATTTTGGAAGAAATATCCATATATCATTAATTTGTCAACAGCCCCAGTTCGAAACGCATATGTCGTTTGGAGAGACGCCAGGCAGCTGGTACAACGAGTACATACTGCAACACCGTTCAGCGAGTTCTCCTTCTTGACGAGCACAAGGGGGCAATCTGAGCATTTCCTCTTACACGAACAACCTGCTGCTTTTAACTGCTCTTTCTTTAAAAGAATACTTCGAGCTGTAGGGAGTGTAGTGCAGTACTGTCCACGAAAGCCACGTTGTTGTAACTAATTACACCTGTTAATATGGAGAACATTTTGTTGCTGAGGTTCCTCCTAATGTATTTGAAGGCGTGCTGTCGACATTATTTTACGCTGTATTCCTACGCTCTCCCTGTATGGTTCTTTATTCCTCTTTCTTACACAACATCCTTCACGATTTTGCCGTTGCGTTTCTTGTCATCGATGTTTTTTACGCCCGTTGAAGGAGCCGTCTGCCCAAAAAACGGATATTTCGTACGTTCCTAAAGAACATAGAGGCACCTGGAACCGGTTGCTCCGCGTCTGTTGCAGTCTAACAAAACACCCACTCCCCTGATCGGCCTTCTAAGGGCGGTTAGCCAGGATCACGTGCACAGCGACACAACCTTGTTTCCCGTCCGTTTCCTCGCTGATGTGTCACCTCCTCAAGGCTTAACATCCATGTGAAGTCAACCTTAAAGAAAACAGATTCCTCGTTCGTATACTGTGCGTACACCGCTCGCTCCTGGGATTTTCTTCTCGTTAGTCGAAAGCAGGATGCTTTCTTTCCTCCTTTAACGCAGTTTTCCAGCACTCCGAAGTAACCGTCATGGGGACATCACTCAGAATGATTGCCTATTGCCTTCTTTCCTTCTTTGTAGCTTTGTTTTTTACAAAGATATGAACAGCGGTATGACTTTTTTAAAAGGCACCCTGTACTTTTGATTCGGTTATTCATTTCCTCTCCTAACGACCTACTCAAAAATGTATCACAGTGTACCATTCACTGAGACACAACGTTATTAATTACATAACACAACATGGACTTTGACGCTCCCAGTGCTTAGTGCAGGTACTCGGGGTAATGGAACACATCCACGTGCTGACTTTAACAGAGGGCAAATGCTAATATAAGTAGAACGCACACCCGTCAGTCCGTCAACCATCTTCAGTTGAAGAGTTCTGTCAACAGAATGTACACCAACGAAGAGAAGGTAGAAATGCTACCCATCTATGGGGAATGTAAGTCAGCAGAACAGTAATTGCAATACTGTTTTCTTTTGTATGAGTAGATTCAGTACAGTAGTTTAGTCTTTTTAAATACTGTTGTGTAGAGCAGGCATACAGTAAAGGCTGTCTTTCCCACAAACTGCATCGACATAATGTTTCTTTTGCTGTTGTTGTTGAAGGTAGGCGAAATGCTACGCAGGCAGCGGAACTGTACAGAGAGCGATATCCTGACAAGAACCCACCCTCCCGTTAGATGTTTTCTCGTCTTGTTGCAAGTTTGAATTCACGACAACGTAATCATCGTAGCACTCGCACAGACGAAGCTGCCAAAGTTACTGTTGTCGTTTCCGTTGCTATGAATCCACATGTGAGCACACGACAGCTTGAACACAAGATTGGCATTCCTAAAACGAATGAACATCGTATTCTTACACCTATTCGGTTCCATTCTTACCATGTACACTTACATCAAGAATTGCATGGCAATAATTTCTAGAATCGTGTACAGTTCTGTCAGCAGGCACAGCAGCAAATCCTCGCAACCCGAACTTCTTCTCCAATGTCCTATTTACCGATGAATGTTCCTTCTCCAACAGGCCGCGCGGGATTAGCCGAGCGGTCTGAGGCGCTGCAGTCATGGACTGTGCGGCTGGTCCCGGCGGAGGTTCGAATCCACCCTCGGGCATGAGTGTGTGTGTTTGTCCTTAGGATAATTTAGGTTAAGTAGCAAGTGGACGAGTTTGTGATCCAGAGGTCAAAGTTATTGTTGTGTTACGTAATTAATAACGTTGTGTTTCAGTGAATGGTATACTGTGACACATTTTTGAATAGGTCTTTAGGAGAGGAAATGAATTACCGAATAAAAAATACAGGGTGCCATTTAAAAAAAGTCATACCGCTGTTCATATCTTTATAAAAAACAAAGCTACAACGAAGGCAATCATGCTGATTGATGTCCCCTTGACAACAAAAGAACATTTGCTTGAAACATTTTGCTGGACAAACAGTTATTTAGGGTGGCCAAGATACGTAAATGGGACACACTGTATATAAATTTATGAAGCTTCTCAGCTATCACACCGTTTTTATATCCTACTGTGGACTACCAAGAAAAACTAGTGCAGAAATTAGAATTTTTTAAAAATATTACTTTTTTATTGCCTGTAATTTAGATAATTAAACTGTATATAAGAAAAAGAAATTCAAATTGAATTGTACATAAGAAAATAATTGAAGTTAGTAATAAATTACAAATGTCCGGACAGATGTTTTTGTCCGACTTATTAACTTTAATGACAGCGACGGCACACTTTTTTGTCATCAGCAAGTTATTTAATGTTGCGTGAGTAGGTAGCGGCTGCCATTCGAGTAGAGATGACCAAGTGTTCATCATTCAGTCTGTATGTATACTTGTTCTTTTATAAACTTCGTACTGGGAAAAGAAACCTCACTGTGATGTGTAGAGCTGAGCATTGCCTTTACTTTGGAACCAACGTGAACCAAAATTTGGTATTTTTTAAATTAAGAAGAAGAGCCCAAATATTATCATTTTAGTTGCTACTTTATTCTTGTCTAATGGTTTTAAATAAGCCGATGACTGAAGTTTGGATTTTAGCTGCCTTATCTTTTCTTTCTCTAGAGCAGAATCCAGTAGGAAATCCTTTCAAACCCCTTAGTGAACGGTTTTGATATGACTTTCTACGTTTTATTCTTCCCAACAAATACATTTACATAGAACAGTAAACACACACCCGATCGTCATCATCATCATCATCGCTCGTCTACTATGTTTGCAGGTCCTTTCCGTCTCCATTTCTTGCGATCAATTACTTCCCTCTTAAGCACAAACAATTGCCGTTTACCTGGAAAATAAGTATGGGTTTCCCATTCCAAATTAAAGTGATAATTTTTTTCTTTATTTGTCTTTAACACGTTATCATTAGAAAAAAGATACCTCAGAATGAACGCGCGAATCAAACTATTCACCTTAGCAAAACGCCTGATAGATACAAGATAAATATAACGGGCACAACCTCACAAGTGTACAATCAAATATGAGGCTGACGAAGTAGTATTCTGGAATAACAATGACAGTGGTGTGTGAGAAACAGTTAGTTTTGCCACGTGCGCGTCCGATCTCAGTGAAGCAATCCAGGTTAGTCACCATGAGCGTTACCACGGTCTGTGGAAAATGCCTTGGCATGCTGCTATTAGGTTGATGTATAAGTTTGTAGCGTTTTTGTTTTGCATTTTAGTATTCCGATTGCTGTGGGTTTATTTATCGCCTGTCGTCTTTTATTTGTAGTTAGTTGTTGCTATTTGAGTTTACATATTGCCATTTTGGCGTTTGGAGATAGTGGGTGGAGCTGTGGAGTGCCAAGAGGAAAAATGGAAACAGTTCCGACACATTCTTCTGTTTGAGTTCAGTAGAGTTGTGAGAGCAGCGGAGGGAGCCAGAAACATTTGCACCGTGTATCGGGATAATGCCATTAGATACAGAATGGAAAGAAAATAGCCGGCCGCTGTGGCTGTGCGGTTCTAGGCGCTTCAGTCCGGAACCGCGCTGTTGCTCCGGTCGCAGGTTCGAATCCTGCCTCGGGCATGGATGTGTGTGATGTCCTCAGTTTAGTTAGGTTTAAGTAGTTCTAAGTCTAGAGGTTTGATGACCTCAGATGTTAAGTCCCATAGTGCTCAGAGCCATATTGAAAGAAAATAGTTTCTCATTTTAAGGAAGATCGTTTTGATATTAATGACTCTCGACGTTCAGGAAGACCTTCGAGGTTTGTTGAAGATTGTTTACACGCATTAATGGCAGATGTGATGAAAGGTGATAATTCCATCACTGTGCGACATTTCCACGCAGTGGGAAACCTTCAAAAATCGTGTGTATGGCTACGGCGTGCTCTAAACCAAAATCTCAAAAATCAGCAGGTGGCCAATGTGCATCTGTGCTTGCTAGCCATCAATTGATTCGTGGACAACACCGACCATTCGTACCCTGTATCGTTACTGGCGACAAGAAATGGTGTCTTTATGCTAATATCAGGAAAAGAAAGGAATGGTTGATCCCAAATATAGCAGTAACTCCACATCCAAAGACCAAGGCGCATGCGCAAAAGATAATGCTATGCATCTGGTGTCTGGTGGAACAGCGAAGTTGTGTTGAATTGTGAACTGCTTTCCCGAGGTGTAATCATCACTGCTGACATTTATTGTCAACAAATGAGACGTCTTGCAGACGCAGTCCAAAGACAACGACCAGGAAGTCTGCGTGAAGTGATGATACTCCACTATAACGCCCGAGTGCATTCTGCTAGACTGACAGCAAACTCTATACAGGATTTGGCTTGGGAAGTCATTCCGCAACCACCATGTTCACCTGATCTTTCGCCCTCATATTTTCACCTTCTCCGCTCTCTATCGGACAACCTTCAAGGAACTGCGTTTCCGGATGAAAATGCGCTCCGAACAGGGCTCGAGAGCTCTTCGCCTCAAAATTGATTTCTACAGTCGCCGAATCGAAAGGTTACCCCAGCGCTGGCAGACAGTTGTAAATAATGGAGGAGAATATATTATTATTGATGACTGAACTCTGTTATGTTTATCTGTATGATTTATTACACTGCTGGACATTAAAATTGCTACACCAAGAAGAAATGCAGATGATAAACGGTTATTCATTGGACAAATATGTTATACTACAACTGACATGTGATTACACTTTCACGCAATTTGGGTGCATAGATCCTGAGAAATCAGTACCCAGAACAACCACCTCTGGCCGTAATAACGGCCTTGATACGCCTGGGCATTGAGTCAAACAGAGCTTGGATGTCGTGTACAGGTACAGCTGCCCATGCAGCTTCAACACGATACCACAGTTCATCATCAGTACTGACTGGCGTATTGTGATGAGCCAGTTGCTCGGCCACCATTGACTAGACGTTTTCAGTTGGTGAGAGATCTGGAGAATGTGCTGGCCAGGGCAGCAGTCGAACATTTTCTGTATCCACAAAGGCACGTACAGGACCTGCAACATGCGGTCGTGCATTGTCCTGCTGAAATGTAGGGTTTCGCAGGGATCGAATGGAGGGTAGAGCCACGGGTCGTAACGCATCTGAAATGTAACGTCCACTTTTCAAAGTGCCGTCAGTGCGAACAAGAGGTGACCGAGACGTGTAACCAATGACACCCCATACCATCACGCCGGGTGATACGCCAGTATGGCGATGACGAATACACGCTTCCAATGTGCGTTCACCACGATGACGTCAAACACGGGTGCGACCATCGTGATGCTGTAAATATAACCTGGATTCATCTGAAAAGATGACGTTTTGCCATTCGTGCACCCAGTTTCGTCGTTGAGCACACCATCGCAGGCGCTCCTGTGTGTGATGCAGCGTCAAGGGTAACCGCAGCCATGGTCTCCGAGCTGATAGTCCATGCTGCTGCAAACGTCTTCGAACTGTTCGTGCAGATGATTGTTGTCTTCAAACGTCCCCATCTGCTGACTCAGGGATCGAGACGTGGCTGCACGATCCGCTACAGCCGTGCGGATAAGATGCCTGTCATCTCTACTGCTAGTGATACGAGGCCGTTGGATCCAGCACGGCGTTCCGTATTTCTCTCCAGAACCCACCGATTCCATATTTTGCTAACAGTCATTGGATCTCGACCAATGCGAGCAGCAATATCGCGATACGATAAACTGCATTCGCGGTAGGCTACAATGTGACCTTCATTAAAGTCGGAAACGTGATGGTACGCATTTCTGCTCCTTACACGAGGCATCACAATAACGTTTTACCAGGCAACGCCGGTCAGCTGTTGCTTGTGTGTGAGAAATCGGTTGGAAACTTTGCTCATGTCAGCGCGTTGTAGATGTCGCCACCGGTGCCAACCTCGTGTGAATGATCTGAAAAACCGAGCGAGGTGGCGCAGTGGTTAGACACTGGACTCGCATTCGGGAGGACGACGGTTCAATCCCGCGTCCGGCCATCCTGATTTAGGTTTTCCGTGATTTCCCTAAATCGCTCCAGGCAAATGCCGGGATGGTTCCTTTCAAAGGGCACGGCCGACTTCCTTCCCCGTCCTTCCCAAATCCGATGAGACCGATGACCTCCTGTCTGGTCTCCTTCCCCAAAAACAACCAACCAACAATGATCTGAAAAGCTAATCATTTGCATAACACAACATCTTCTTCCTGTCGGTTAAATTTCGCGTCTGTAGCACGTCATCTTCGTGTTGTAGCAATTTTAATGGCCAGTAGTGAAGTTTTTAAACATATGGAAAAACGCTGTGAACTTATGCACCAACAAAACAGTAGCTTGCGATCGACATTTCGCAGATCACTCGTCTAGAAGCTTCACACATAACAATTTTTTACACATCTAAACCATTTCCCATCATACTTTTTCTTCTGGCCGTGATATTTTAAGTAATAACGGTAGCAATAGAGAGGAAAGAATGTTTTGAAACCCGAACCACTAAGTCCGCACTTGGACACACAGCGCGACTCCTTGCATCATAACAGAATGAAAATAACTCATACAAATTTTCGTCGTGTTCGTATTTCCGGTAGAAAATAGACACATAACAAGGGTAGTTTGACAACTCTGTAATCATGCGGTCAATGAGTACCTTCATTTAATAATGAATGGCCGTGTTGGTCAGTTAGAGCAGTGGTGCAATCATTGCAAATGATTGGGACCTTGTTGAGGTTAAGTACAAAGCATTGTAAGGCCCAAATTAATTATTTTACCTCATCTACGATGCTTGTAAAATGCCAGAGTATTCTGAAATGCGTCAGCAGTGCAAGAAAATTTAGTGTTTGCGTTGCAACATTATGTAAATACGAAAAGTCTATTCAACCTGATAATGTGTACTGTCATCAGCTAAAGATTTTTTCATCAGCAGTTGAGGAGGGGGAGACGGGCAAAGATAATCCGTCACGGAGAAAATCACAGAATGACAAGTACAGCACAAACTGCTGGCATTCGGAACTACAGTTCACTAAAAACTTGAAATCAACCACACCAACATGTAATAAAAGTACCTTCACAAGCACGACACAGTTTTATGAAGGAAGGAAGGAAGCAAGGTAGGAGGATGTTCGATTTTAGGGAGGAATAAGGCGTTTTATTGCGATAAATCACTTAAATGCAAAATGACATGCATTTTTGCACACATTCTCACTAGAGACGACCAAAGACGGTAATACTGAGAAACGTAACATTTCCAAAGATAATGATAGCGTCGATATGTCGAAAATAACTAAAATTATCTATCATTAACGGTATCTTATATGAGAATTCTCACACATCTGCAGTTAACACTTCATCGAAATTACTTATATCACTTATTAAAATATCAGCCGGATAGAAATTCGCACTACTGATAAAAAAAATATAGCATTCGCAAAAGTTACACAAGTGTGTTGTGCTTAAATCTGCTAGTATAAAAAGAGGAATGACACTGTTTTAACAATACTGATGTATTTTTCGCAGTTAACAAAATATAAAAATGTTTATTAACAAATCATTTTATATGTCAAAAATCTTCGTTGATAATAAATTTATTATGACAAATATGCTCTTTATGTAGCTGAAACTGGCTTCTGACACACAGTACTCGAGGAAATTGAAGGAGCACATTTCACGCAAACAGCGATGTACCCACACGGAAAGAACAGCACTCCTACCTCTTCTTGGAAACAAATTTTATACACTACGTAAGCGCTGTCAAAAGCCCTCGTAGTCACTTGCTGTTCAGGTGACTAATCCCTTGTTCCTTTCCGGTTAACAATCGTTTCAGCTTCCCGTAGATCTAACATGATAATGAAATACTATCTGTTGAAGAGGACCTTGGAGAAGCATCGATTATCGTCTGAAGTTGGGGGGGGGTGGGGGGGGGGAACAGAGTGAAGCTGCACATAAGAACACTAAGTCACACATAAACACCGTGTAAAGTCTTCCGATAAAATGCAGAAGGCTTCTTAAAAAGCTCGGTTTTGTGAAATTTATTTTCAACAAAAGATAGAAGTGCTGTACATTCCGTGGATACACACATCGCTGTTTCCATTGGATGTGCACCTTTTCTTTCTTCATATACTGTGTGTCAGAATCATGTTTTAGCTACGGTGGGCGCATATTTATCATGGTAAATTCAGTATCGACGAACAATTTTGACGTATACGCTACTTGACAATTCATGAGGAGCAACTGAATCTTGCTAAGGAACAAGTGCTAATTGCAACGGAATAACCGACAATTGTTACGGAACACCCGATCAATGATAGTAACAGGAAATTTAGAAGGCAGGACGTGTTAACTACAGCGAAGTTTGTGCACGAACGCTGCTGTGTGCATTCGACAGTTCACGAAGCACGGTGTTCTACGGAGGTTCTTTTGGAACCGATGAGTGCAAAATTCCATGACGCACGGCACCATGTCAGCAAGACATAATTAGAGCGTTTACGATCGTAGACGAAAAGATTGACTGCTGGAAACCGGTCGAAAGTGTCACCAGTGTGGCCATAGTGATGGGTCTGTTGAAAAGGCTCACCTTGCTACTATAAAATGCCGCTGCAGGTGGAAATGCTTTTCGAAGGTGATGTCGATGGTCGCAAACTGACCACCACGCTGCAAGAAGATCGGTACGTAGCCCCAGTGCCGAAAGGGAACAGACATCTCACCCCAGACAGATCGCTGCAGACTTTGTACACGTGTCTCTACCACAACCATTTCGCGGCTATTAATCACTCTGGCTTATATGCTCGGAAGCCTGTTCAGTGCGTCCCATTTCAACTACACCATCGTGGAGAAAGAGTTCGTTGGTGTTTGTTGGTTGGGTCAGTAACAGTGATCCAAGGTGATGTTCTCTGACGAATCCCACGTCAAAGTGGCAAGTGATTCTGGCCACCAGTGAGTGTGGGCTGAAAGAGGGACACACTACACACCAAAGAACTTTCATGAACGTCATCAGTATGGCGTAGGCGTTATGGTGTGGGCAGGCATTATGGTGTGGGCAGGCATTATGCACAATGGCTGAACACCGCTGCATGTCTTTGGGCGAAGTATCGTTACTGCACAGCGGTACTGCAAGAAGATTATTCTGGATGATGTCAGTTTGTTGTGCTGTTTGTCCAGACTTTCTGTTTAGGAACGATAATGCCTACACACACAGGACCACTGTGGTGTCCTGCACACTGGAAAGTGCGTATAATGGACGTATAGAATAGCCTGTGTACCCCCCGGACCTAAGCCCTACAAAGCATGCCTCGGAAGCAGACGTGTCTCTCAACGAAAACCCTCTCTCCGAACCGCGCATTAGCTAAAACCGCCTTGAGAGAGTAGTGGGACAATATCTCCGAAGAACTCCTCAACAATTTGGTTGTGTTGTTGTTGTTGTGGTCTTCAGTCCAGAGACTGGTTTCATGCAGCTCTCCATGCTACTCTATCCTGTGCAAGCTTCTTCATATCCGAGTAACTACTGCAACCTAAATCCTTCTGAATCTGCCTAGTGTATTCATCTCTTGGTCTCCCTCTACGACTTTTTCTCTCCACGCTTCCCTCCATCACTAAATTAGTGATCCCTTGATGCCGCAGAAAGTGTCCTACCAACCGATCTCTTCTTCTAATCAAGTTGTGCCACAAATTCCTCCTCTCCCCGATTCTATTCAGTACCTCCTCATTAGTTACGTGGTCCACCCACCTAATCTTCAGCATTCTTCTGTTGCACCACATTTCGAAAGCCTCTATTCTCTTCTTGTCAAAAGTATATATCGTCCATGTTTCACATCCATACATGGCTACACTCCATACAAATACTTTTAGAAAATACTTCCTGATACTTAAATCTATGCTCGATGTTAACAAATTTCTCTTCTTCAGAAACGCTTTTCTTTCCATTGCTAGTCTACATTTTATATCTTCTCTACTTCGACAGTCATCAGTTATTTTGCTCCCCAAATAGCAGAACTCATCTATTATTGATGATGATAAAAAGAAGGCCGAAATTCTAAACCTAGCTTTCAAAAACTCGTTTACGATAGAGGACTGCAGCACCATTCCCCTTTTCAATTATCGAACAAACTACAGGATGGCTGACATAGTGTTTAGAGTATCCGGGATTTTAAAACAGTTAAGATCTTTAGACGCCAGAAAGGCATCTGGCCCAGACGGTATACCCGTAAGATTTTATGTTGACTATGCTACAAATATAGCACCTTTGTTATCCGTCATCTATCAGAGATCACTGGAACGACCGAAAGTTCCATGGGACTGGAAGAAGGCCCAGGTCATAGCAATCTATAAAAAGGGTAGAAAATCGGATTCACATAATTACCGGCCAATTTCACTGACATCGATTTGTTGTAGAATCATGGAACATATTATGTGTTCTGACATAATGTCCTTTCCAGACTCTGAGAAGCTCATCTGCAGAAACCAGCACGGTTTTAGGAAACAGCGGTCATGCGAGACACAGCTGGCCCTCTTTGTGCATGATATACAACAGGCTCTAGATACCGGCTCCCAGGTTGATGCCATATTTCTCGACTTTCAAAAGGCGTTCGACTCATTTCCGCACTGTCGCTTGCTACAAAAAGTGGGCGCTTACGGTCTATCCAATGACATATGCGGTGGGATAGAAAGTTTTCTAACAAACAGGGAGCAGTATGTCGTCCTGAACGGGGTAACTTCAACAGAAACAAGAGTAACTTCAGGTGTGCCCCAGGGCAGTGGAATAGGTCCTCTGCTTTTTACGATCTACGTAAACGATCTGGTTGATGGTATTGACAGCGGCATTAGACTGTTCGCCGATGATGCTGTAGTCTACAGGAAAGTAGTATCACACGAAAGTTGTGAACAAATCAATGACGATTTGCAGAAAATAAATGCGTAGTGTAATGACTGGCAGTTATCTCTCAGTATTAGTAAGTGTAACCTATTGCGTATAACAAGGCGAAAATCCCCATTAATGTATGAATACAAAGTAAATGATCAGTCTTTGGAAGCGGTAACATCATTCAAGTATCTGGGTGTGACTATTCCAAATAATCTAAGATGGGGTGATCATATTACACAAGTAACGGGTAAGGCGAATTCTAGATTGCGGTTTATTGGTAGAATCCTGAAGCGATGCAGTCGTTCAACAAAGGAAATAGCTTACAATACGTTAGTTCGTCCAGTCTTAGAGTATTGTTCGTCTGTATGGGACCCTCACCACCTGGGTCTGATTCAAGAGGTTGAGAAGGTCCAAAGAAGAGCGGCAAGATTCGTGACTGGTACATTTAGCCATCGGGAGAGCGTTACAAATCTCATAGAAAGTTTGAAGTAGGACACACTTGCAGATATACGACGGGCTAAAAAGAAGGGGTTGCTCACTAAATTCCGAAATCCAATCTTCGCCGAAGATGTAGAGCATATATTATTACCACCAACTTCAAATCGCGTAATGATCATCATTCAAAGATAAGGGAAATAAGAGCTCCTACTGAGGCATTCACGCGGTCGTTTTTCCCTCGCGCGATCCGCGAGTGGAACAGAGGGTGGGAGGGGGGAGGGGAGGGGGGGGGAATATGACTTTGGCGCGAATTGCGCCCTCCGCCACGCATCGCTCCGCTAGCGGAGTATCTATGTAGATGTAGATGTAGTCTAGTCTAATTCCCTCAGCATCACCCGATTTTA
Source organism: Schistocerca piceifrons (assembly GCF_021461385.2). Classification (NCBI taxonomy): domain Eukaryota; kingdom Metazoa; phylum Arthropoda; class Insecta; order Orthoptera; family Acrididae; genus Schistocerca; species Schistocerca piceifrons. The sequence goes on from NC_060138.1 coordinate 1,140,497,891, forward strand.
TTCGACTAAATTCCATTATCCTCGTTCTGCTTTTGTTAATGTTTATCTTATATCCGCCTTTCAAGACACTGTCCATTCCGTTCAACTGCTCTTCCAGGTCCTTTGCTGTCTCTGACAGAAATATAATGTCATTGGCAAACCTCAAAGTTTTTATTACTGTCCGTGTATTTTAATTCCTACTCCAAATTTTTCTTTTGTTTTCTTTACTGCTTGCTTGATATACAGATTGAAGAACATCGGGGATAGACTACAACCCTGTCTCACTCCCTTCCCAACAGCTGCTTCCCTTTCATGCCCCTCGATTGTTATAACTGTCATCTGGTTCTTGTCAAAATAGTAAGTTGCCTTTCGCTCCCTGTATTTGACCCCTGCCAGCTTCAGCATTTGAAAGAGAGTATTCCAGTCAACCTTGTCAAAAGATTTCTCTAAGTCTACAAATGATAGAAAAGTAGGTTTGCGTTTTCTTAATCTATCCTCTAAGGTATGTCGTAGGGTCAGTATTACCTTATGTGTTCCAGCATTTCTACGGAATCCGAACTGATCTTCCTCGAGGTCGGCTTCTACCAGTTTTTCCATTCGTCTGTAAAGAATTCGTGTTAGTATTTTGCGCCAGTGACTTATTAAACTGATATTTCAGTAATTTTCACACCTGTCAACACCTGCTTTCTTTGGGATTGGAATTATTATATTCTTCTTGAAGTTTGATTTGGTAGAGACTGCGAATAACAACAGCAAAATTTGCATTAGTGCCCGAGGAGGGAATATTCCCTACTGAGAGTCCCACATCGACCTTTACGGTAGGGGTCTGACCTGTATTAAACATGTACGTTATTTTTTTGTGTTATCCTGCTTTCCCCTGTGGTGACATCTGGACCATTCTTCGTTATAAATATAGCACTCCATCTCTATTACGTATGTACTGTGTTTCCTGTGGTCCATCATTGCCCGTAATTAATTCTCTCTACCGATGTCTCTGTTCCTTAGCAATTGCCTAGTAGTGCAAAATGAATTGTTATTATATTCATTTTTTATGCTATGTTAACTGTGAAACCCGGCATATGTACTCTCGCCTGCGAAGGCGCCACTCTTGTTGCACAGTGGTCTTAGCGTAGGACGATTTGTGTAACTTTCCTTCTGTAAATTCGTTCGTCGTTTCCTTACAACCATCCAGCGACTATACTTGCCTGTAGACAAGTGTCTTGAACGAAGAATTTCAAGGTACTGTTGATTTCGAGATAAATCCCATAGTTATAATAATCATTCTTAGCTATAGGTAAACCATTCGTAACATATTTACTCCTTAATAGTGGGAATAAAGAAAGGGAGATAGAGAGATGTCCCGGACATGTTAATAGAGGCAAGTCTGGCATCAGGGGCAATATTTTAGTTGCGAACATCGTGGTTTGAAATTCCACTTCCTTTGGTCGCTGTTGCAACTCACATTATAATGCATAGCTGGGTGGCTGCTTTGTATGCAATGGTAACAGACGGAAGCGACAGCTAACACACTTCTGTGACAGCGACAGTGCATACCATGTGTCAGGTACTAGCAAGGTGAACTAACTCACCTTAATATTATCCCACTATGCAAGTACTTGTTTTCCTTTCCTGTTTTACATTCCATACACTAAACATGTACTAGAGTAAATAAAGGGCATGGATGTGTGAGTTGTCCATAGCGTAAGTTAAAGTTAGGTTAAGTAGTGTGTAGGCTTAGGGGCCGATGAACTCACACACATTTTTTGAATAAATGAAATCTCCAAAACTGTGCATAAACTGTCTGTTTCAAATCTTTATTATTCAGAATACAATTTACAGTCTTCTGATATTAACAGTGTACTTGGTTCGGGTAGAATCATTTTACTTAGTGCGAGACCAGCAATCTCCCGATGGTTTAAACAGAATAGAACTCTCGTGCATAGAACGGTTTCAGACTTCGAGATAATTTGTGAATGCGTTGGTATATTAAACATTTGGCGTTAAGCATGTAAGCGAGAAAAAGTAGAGAAAATGTTTGAAATTCTTTTGGACATCGCTAAGTGATCTCATTACTAAACACTGCGTGAGTAAAATATGCGTAATTTGTGCCCTGTTTTAAACTGAAGCTAGTACCACGATAGTTTCACCATCTCAATATTTATGACATATCTCTTGAACTGCGTGTCGTACAATGGCATAATTTTGTAGGTACCTACAGTGGTATGAGTGGATACTGTCTGGAACGTGTGTGTGCAAATACAGTTAGCAGCAAGGAAGCTATAAATTACAACTTCATGCCTAACCGACAGGAACAGTAGACGAATGACACCGGCTTCGAACCCGACAGATGTTGCTGCTGACCGTGAATGCAGGTCTGTCTCAATCAGTTTTAGAGTGGACGCTGCAAAAGGCAGCCGCGTGCTATGGATGTCAGGATACTCGATGAAAGGGCACTGCCCTCGGTGGCACCTAAAACTGCACGTCTTTAGTGGACCAAACAACGACATCTGTGTAGATTATGAAGGGTATCTGTGTAGATTATGAAGGGTATCTGTGGAAATCAGGAACTGTGTCTATTAAAATTCGCCTCTTGGTCTAGGGCGTCTTGTCACGGTGCGCGCGGTGCCCCCCATCGGAGTTTCGAGTCGTCCCTCAGGAACGGGAGTCTGTGTTATCTTTAGCGCAAGTTGGTTTAAGTCATATGTAGTGGTGTGTAAGCCTAGGGACGGATGACCTCAGCAGTGTGGTCCCGTAGAAACTTACCACCAATCTGTTAAAATTCCGCGAACAATAAATGATTTTAATTTGCACGGAGGCTAAGGTTGTCTCATCAAACGGGAGTGTCCATTCCGTTGTCTGTCAGGCACTTATAGGGAATGTACGTTACAAAATTGAAATTTTACTTAGCAATCAATCAAACAAACAGACCTGCACGAATTGCATAAGAGACAAACGCTGTAGAAAGTAACCTAGTAAACAGAGGCCGGGATGTGTGGGCTAAAACATTAACAGTGAAATTTAATTTGAACTAGATTTAATAACATTTATTTTACGTAATCAAATTAGAAAAGCACTGCACATTCATATAAAATCATGACGGTCGCTGGTTCCTGCTTTAAATAACCACCTGAGTGCGACAAATAAACAGATACCTCAGCTAATGGGTTTCTAAATCATTAGTGCCTCATAAAATAGGAATTACTTAATGGCAAGGAATCACAAACAAACTTTAAATTCATACTAGCACCACACAGTAGATAGAAAAGCAACTAGAAGAACTACATCATGCACTACATATGTAGTCGGTAAAAGATTTGCTCCACCGACCTAAAGCAAAATACGGAAAGCTCAAGCAATGGAACTGAACGAGAATGCATATCATATCGGGAATGCCTGTAAAATACAGCACACACGTGAAGCCAATGTAATTTAAGCACTACAACTACAGAATAAGAACGGAAAACCAACGGGCTGAAGGCTTGTTAGTTTTTCGAACACGTTGCCCAACTCACACAGTCAGACCAACAAAAAATACAAAAATTCCGAAAAGTCGGTTAGTCCGTGGAAGGAACTACCCATATAAGTAAATTACCGCAGAATAATTTTGAGATGAAATACACTCCTGGAAATTGAAATAAGAACACCGTGAATTCATTGTCCCAGGAAGGGGAAACTTTATTGACACATTCCTGGGGTCAGATACATCACATGATCACACTGACGGAACCACAGGCACATAGACACAGGCAACAGAGCATGCACAATGTCGGCACTAGTACAGTGTATATCCACCTTTCGCAGCAATGCAGGCTGCTATTCTCCCATGGAGACGATCGTAGAGATGCTGGATGTAGTCCTGTGGAACGGCTTGCCATGCCATTTCCACCTGGCGCCTCAGTTGGACCAGCGTTAGTGCTGGACGTGCAGACCGCGTGAGACGACGCTTCATCCAGTCCCAAACATGCTCAATGGGGGACAGATCCGGAGATCTTGCTGGCCAGGGTAGTTGACTTACACCTTCTAGAGCACGTTGGGTGGCACAGGATACATGCGGACGTGCATTGTGCTGTTGGAACAGCAAGTTCCCTTGCCGGTCTAGGAATGGTAGAACGATGGGTTCGATGACGGTTTGGATGTACCGTGCACTATTCAGTGTCCCCTCGACGATCACCAGTGGTGTACGGCCAGTGTAGGAGATCGCTCCCCACACCATGATGCCGGGTGTTGGCCCTGTGTGCCTCGGTCGTATGCAGTCCTGATTGTGGCGCTCACCTGCACGGCGCCAAACACGCATACGACCATCATTGGCACCAAGGCAGAAGCAACTCTCATCGCTGAAGACGACACGTCTCCATTCGTCCCTCCATTCACGCCTGTCGCGACACCACTGGAGGCGGGCTGCACGATGATGGGGCGTGAGCGGAAGACGGCCTGATGGTGTGCGGGACCGTAGCCTAGCTTCATGGAGACGGTTGCGAATGGTCCTCGCCGATACCCCAGGAGCAACAGTGTCCCTAATTTGCTGGGAAGTGGCGGTGCGGTCCCCTACGGCACTGCGTAGGATCCTACGGTCTTGGCGTGCATCCGTGCGTCGCTGCGGTCCGGTCCCAGGTCGACGGGCACGTGCACCTTCCGCCGACCACTGGCGACAACATCGATGTACTGTGGAGACCTCACGCCCCACGTGTTGAGCAATTCGGCGGTACGTCCACCCGGCCTCTCGCATGCCCACTATACGCCCTCGCTCAAAGTCCGTCAACTGCACATACGGTTCACGTCCACGCTGTCGCGGCATGCTACCAGTGTTAAAGACTGCGATGGAGCTCAGTATGCCACGGCAAACTGGCTGACACTGACGGCGGCGGTGCACAAATGCTGCGCAGCTAGAGCCATTCGACGGCCAACACCGCGGTTCCTGGTGTGTCCGCTGTGCCGTGCGTGTGATCATTGCTTGTACAGCCCTCTCGCAGTGTCCGGAGCAAGTATGGTGGGTCTGACACACCGGTGTCAATGTGTTCTTTTTTCCAGTTCCAGGAGTGTAGATTCCGAGAACTGAAGGGTTTTCAAAACAAGGACGAACACGTTGGATTGAGCAAACAAAGGCGCACGCCCTAACAGATAGAAATTACGGAATACCGACGAAACTAACAAATCAGAAGAAGAAATGACATAAGAACAGAAACACAAGCACATTTACCTTTTTAAATATGAATTCTAACTGAGACTAAGCAGAGTTCGCACGCCATTTCTAAGTTCTGGTTGAACAAAGCAACTATTAGTAAAATCAAACACTTATAAAAAAAAACGTACCACTTCCCATTCATAATGAAATATTCTGCATGATTATAAAGACCTGGAGCTAGGAAAGAAATGTATTAAAGCTTCGTCTAGGCTGAAACGTATCCACGCTCAGTTGCCGTACTCAGTACTGTTAACGAGCTGCCACGAGAAACCCCTCAAAAATTCCATGACCGAGTGTCCAGCACCCTGACCTAATCGAGGTCCCCACAGAAAGTTAGGGGAAGTTGTCAAAGAGCACCCTCACGGCACGTTGCCAATTTATGTACAATAGCTCTTCGTCTAGATGGGAAAGAGACCTCTTTATCGCTCTCTAAGTTTACAACAAAATTGGCTGGACTGCCACAGTAGCAGACAAGAAGTTTGCTCGCCATCAGACATTATGAAAACTCAGTATACATATATATACGCATTCACTCACTGTGTCATTACAAGATAGTATGGAGAGGAAAGAAGAATAGAGGTATAATATAAATACAGGGTGATTAAAAAATGACCGGTATATTTGAAACGGCAATAAAAACTAAACGAGCAGCGATAGAAATACACCGTTTGTTGCAAAATGCTTGGGACAACAGTACATTTTCAGGCAGACAAACTTTCGAAATTACAGTAGTTACAATTTTCAACAACAGATGGCGCTGCAAGTGATGTGAAAGATATAGAAGACAACGCAGTCTGTGGGTGCACCATTCTGTACGTCGTCTTTCTGCTGTAAGCGTGTGCTGTTCACAACGTGCAAGTGTGCTGTAGACAACATGGTTTATTCCTTAGAACAGAGGATTTTTCTGGTGTTGGAATTCCACCGCCTAGAACACAGTGTTGTTGCAACAAGACGAAGTTTTCAACGGAGGTTTAATGTAACCAAAGGACCGAAAAGCGATACAATAAAGGATCTGTTTGAAAAATTTCAACGGACTGGGAACGTGCTGGAAAGGTAGAGCGACTGCGTACGGCAACCACAGAGGGCAACGTGCAGCTAGTGCAGCAGGTGATCCAACAGCGGCCTAAAATTCAAACGCGGCAACCCCTCAGCGCCGCTACTATTGCTGCACAAGAGACATTCGCTAACGATATAGTGCACAGGATTGATGACGGCGATATGCATGTGGGCAGCATTTGGTTTGCTGGCGAAGCTTATTTTTACCTGGGTGGCTTCGTCAATAAACAGAACTGGCGCATATGGGGAACCGAAAAGCCCCATGTTGCAGTCCCATCGTCCCTGCATCCTCAAAAAGTACTGGTCTGGGCTGCCATTTCTTCCAAAGGAATCATTGGCCCATTTTTCAGATCCGAAACGATTACTGCATCACGCTATCTGGACATTCTTCGTGAATTTGTGGCGGTACAAACTGCCTTAGACGACACTGCGAACACCTCGTCGTTTATGCAAGATGGTGCCCGGCCACATCGCACGGCCGACATCTTTAATTTCCTGAATGAGTATTTCGATGATCGTGTGATTGCTTTGGGCTATCCGAAACATACAGGAGGCGGCGTGGATTGGCCTCCCTATTCGCCAGACATGATCCCCTGTGACTTCTTTCTGTGGGGACACTTGAAAGACCAGGTGTACCGCCAGAATCCAGAAACAATTGAACAGCTGAACCAGTACATCTCATCTGCATGTGAAGCCATTCCGCCAGACACGTTGTCAAAGGTTTCGGGTAATTTCATTCAAAGACTACGCCATATTATTGCTACGCATGGTGGATATGTGGAAAATATCGTACTATAGAGTTTCCCAGACCGCAGCGCCATCTGTTGTTGAAAATTGTAACTACTGTAATTTCGAAAGTTTGTCTGCCTGAAAATGTACTGTTGTCCCAAGCATATTGCAACAAACGGTGTATTTCTATCGCTGCTCGTTTAGTTTTTATTGCCGTTTCAAATATACCGATCATTTTTGAAACACCCTGTACATTGAAATAAATTGTAAGTAGCCTTTCGCTCCCTGTATTTTATACCGGCCACCTTCAGAATTTTAAAGAGTATTGCAGTCAACACTGTCAGAAGCTTTCTCTAAGTCTACAAATGCTAGAAACGTAGGTTAGCCTTTCATTAACCTATCGTCAAAAATCAGTCGTAAGGTCAGTATTGCCTTGCGTGTTCCAACATGTCTACGGAATCCAACTGAACTTCCCAGAGGTCGGCTTCTACCAGCTTTTCCATTCGTCTGTAAACAGTTTGTGTTAGTATTTTTCAACAGTGACTTATTAAATTGATAATTTGGTAAATCGATATATAGATATACACTCCTGGAAATGGAAAAAAGAACACATTGACACCGGTGTGTCGGACCCACCATACTTGCTCCGGACACTGCGAGAGGGCTGTACAAGCAATGATCACACGCACGGCACAGCGGACACACCAGGAACCGCGGTGTTGGCCGTCGAATGGCGCTAGCTGCGCAGCATTTGTGCACCGCCGCCGTCAGTGTCAGCCAGTTTGCCGTGGCATACGGAGCTCCATCGCAGTCTTTAACACTGGTAGCATGCCGCGACAGCGTGGACGTGAACCGTATGTGCAGTTGACGGACTTTGAGCGAGGGCGTATAGTGGGCATGCGGGAGGCCGGGTGGACGTACCGCCGAATTGCTCAACACGTGGGGCGTGAGGTCTCCACAGTACATCGATGTTGTCGCCAGTGGTCGGCGGAAGGTGCACGTGCCCGTCGACCTGGGACCGGACCGCAGCGACGCACGGATGCACGCTAAGACCGTAGGATCCTACGCAGTGCCGTAGTGGACCGCACCGCCACTTCCCAGCAAATTAGGGACACTGTTGCTCCTGGGGTATCGGCGAGGACCATTCGCAACCGTCTCCATGAAGCTGGGCTACGGTCCCGCACACCGTTAGGCCGTCTTCCGCTCACGCCCCAACATCGTGCAGCCCGCCTCCAGTGGTGTCGCGACAGGCGTGAATGGAGGGACGAATAGAGACGTGTCGTCTTCAGCGATGAGAGTCGCTTCTGCCTTGGTGCCAATGATGGTCGTATGCGTGTTTGGCGCCGTGCAGGTGAGCGCCACAATCAGGACTGCATACGACCGAGGCACACAGGGCCAACACCCGGCATCATGGTGTGGGGAGCGATCTCCTACACTGGCTGTACACCACTGGTGAACGTCGAGGGGACACTGAATAGTGCACAGTACACCCAAACCGTCATCGAACCCATCGTTCTACCATTCCTAGACCGGCAAGGGAACTTGCTGTTCCAACAGGACAATGCACGTCCACATGTATCCCGTGCCACCCAACGTGCTCTAGAAGGTGTAAGTCAACTACCCTGGCCAGCAAGATCTCCGGATCTGTCCCCCATTGAGCATGTTTGGGACTGGATGAAGCGTCGTCTCACGCGGTCTGCACGTCCAGCACTAACGCTGGTCCAACTGAGGCGCCAGGTGGAAATGGCATGGCAAGCCGTTCCACAGGACTACATCCAGCATCTCTACGATCGTCTCCATGGGAGAATAGCAGCCTGCATCGCTGCGAAAGGTGGATATACACTGTACTAGTGCCGACATTGTGCATGCTCTGTTGCCTGTGTCTATGTGCCTGTGGTTCTGTCAGTGTGATCATGTGATGTATCTGACCCCAGGAATGTGTCAATAAAGTTTCCTCTTCCTGGGACAATGAATTCACGGTGTTCTTATTTCAATTTCCAGGAGTGTAAAATAGACGTAGAATAAATGTGAGTTCGGCGAATTTATGCAGTTGAGGCTGACTGGAGCATGCTCAGCTGCCGATTATTTCTCCTGGCATGTTTATTGAATGCACCGGAAGAATAAGGTGCTAAAGAACATGTCAAATCACGTAGAATTTGATCCAAGCATTGTGAAGGGGCTAGTATGAAGACCCTTGAGCAGAAACTGCACAGCAAGTGAGTGGAGTCGTGTAGTGTAGTCCGACGAGTCGCGAATTTGCACCTTTGTATATAATGAGAGGAGTCGAATGCACCAACGGCCCACTGAGGTGTTTAAGACAAAATGTGTCGAGGACCAGACGTGCTTCTGTGACGTTTCCTGGGTGTTCATCGTACCATGACCTGGACCCACCCATTCGCGTTACAGGATGTTTATTTTGACGTTCTCCGTGACAAAGTGTTGCCGTTTCTTCTCCATCTTCGTTCTGACTATGCTGTGCACAGTCCCGTCTTCCAGGACGACAACACCTATTTTCACAGGGCTACACGGATATCTTCCTGGTATGGCGAATGCTCTGGCTGCCTCTAGCACCTAGATTGGCGCGCTAAATCGGTCGGTCTTAAGGCCAAAGAAAATGTCTCTGTATTTACGAGAACGGACGAAACGTAACAATCAACATTCATGCAGTTTTTTAGTTCTGTCAGCGACTTCAGCCGGATGTGGCTCACCTGAAGAATCTTTTGGACCCTCTCCCTAGCCACTGAATCCATTATAAGGACTAGATGTGGTGTTACATGGTGTTAGCGCGATGTCTTATGGGGTGACTAATATACTGGCCAGTGTATTAACCGTCTGCATAGCAGGTGCTGCGCCTTCCCGATATTGCACTGTTCTCTTATGAAGGGTTTCCGCTGGCATGAATTACTTATATTTGCATTTTCCCACCACCACTCACTTAAGGCAGCTTCCATGAGAAAACACGTACTCGGATACTGTCACACCAACTTATGCGTAAGTTGCGAAAGTTAAGAGGCCTTTAACTTCCGTTTATTGTGTCGCTACCCCCACCACCGCCTACGAACTTCTGCTAGGCGGATCTGCTCTCGTTCGTTCGAAAGCATAGACCTTCAATAGTTTGTTTATGTGGGTGAAAAGTTAGTGTCAAAATAATGTGGCCAGTCTGCAACTAAGCAAGTGGGAAAATGTTCTTAAACTGTGTGATAGGAACCGAACTGTAGCATTCAGCAATTCGTTGTAATCTCTTAATTTTCATAAAGTTACACAGTCTCGTTTGAAGTGACACACAAATTCGAAAAATATTCTCACTGACAATGATGACGTTTGGAGGCTTATATTACTGTAGGACAGTGAAGACTGTAAAGTTATCTTTTATTACAGTACGATGATAGCAATTTTATACTTTAGTCACTGTGTGTAAATATTACGATACAGAATCTATTGTGATTTTAGAGATTTACAGGTACTCTTGACCCTGATTAAAACCTTGTTAAAGTACAAAAGTGTTCGTAATGGCACAATGACTAAGTAATCACTGTTCTGCACAGTAGTACGGAGTTTGGTTACAAAATAAAGTATCGTACTTGTAAAGGAAATTTTGTACAGAACCTATTAGCTATGAAAATCTTGACTAAGCCTAAAACAAAGACAAAATAGGATTGTTGAGCAAGAAACCTTACTTTCCTATGTGCCAACGGTGTATTGTAGACAGCATCTAATACTTAACATAAAAATTTCGAGAAAGTGCTCTTCGGAATGCGATATGTGTATTGCAGCGATGATAGATTTTCCAGTTGTCACATATCGAATTGTTACCTGTCAATCAATGCGAGCGGTCACGGCATCTGGTACACATGTGTTAGATTTTCGCATAGAGCCTGTAATGCATATATGCATTCCCTTCACGTGTTTAAGCCAAGTATTACGCACATTTATGCGATCGGGAATGCTCAGTAGCAGCCAGGCTACATGTACATCTAACAATTAAGCGTCAGCAACAGCATTAATGATGAAATCATAAGAGCCAATGTTGTGCAAGCTTAGTAGGGACAGAATCCGACTAGTCGGGAGTAGGACCTTACAATCTGAGACACTGTTCCGAGACAAACTTCCGTCACAATGTCCTCAAGCGTGATGACGTCAGATCCGCCTAGCAACAGCAATCTGAACGCACATTCGATATGTGTGTGTGTGTGTGTGTGTGTGTGTGTGTGTAGGAAACGAGAGAAGTATCCTTATTGGCTGAGAGAGAAAGGTGTGGTGGTCTCTCTTGTCCTTTGGGAAGACAGGGCGAGTTACTCGCGAGGAGCCACTCAAAACGCACGGTCGAGTAACCGGGGCGGCTCTAAAAGAACGATCGCTAGCGCATATTGCAGATGTTAAACAAGATATAAAGTGACGTTAGTAGTTATAAGAACGCCACGTGTCATGGGCAGTGTCTATCATTATGCAAAGTCAGAAAACTGTGTTAATGTGTGTAAAGGTTCGAATATAACGGCGTAGTCCAGAGCCGCCATATTGCAAATACTGATTCTGTGACGTGTGTGACAAAGCAATTTCTGTATTGAAACAAGTATAGTTCAAGCGTTGTTGACAATGAACAACTAGCATCCCTAACCACTCCACTTCAGCAGAATCACCACCTACATGGAACCTGGCGACTGAGCGCTACCACTGTGCTACGAGGGACTTACCGGAGCAGCAAGACACTGCGGCGCGGCACGTTTCTTTTTACCGCCCTGCCAGTGTCCTGCAATGTTCATTTGTCTAGCTAAAAGCTGTAGTAGAAAATACTAGACTACTACTGTCTACTGCAGGTCGCAACATACATAGAATTGTCCGGTAAACGGGATGTGGCTAGTATTGAAATAAAAGTTTTAACTTGGCAATGTAAATTTTCAGGTGTATTTTTACGATAGGGATCACAATTAATACTGCCAAGTCCGTAGTAAGTGTTTACACAATGTAAAGTTCCCACGCACACTCAATCACACACGTAGCCAGTTTATGGTATTTACACCCGTTACCGAAGTTAATAGAGTTCACTAGATCGTTTAGTTATGAATATGCTCGCTCAAATGTTGTGCACTCTGCCCTACACGTAATACTTGTTCCAGTCTTAGTTCGCACAACACGCCACGCGGTTTTAACTAATAATTTTGATATTCCGTCCGAAATTCCACACGACTTCTACCATACTGTTCACTTAAATACGTTTTGTACTACTTCGCGAACTCGTAATTAGCATTTTTCCGCCATTTTACAGTACTTTCGTCGCAGCTGCTTTCAATCAGATGTTACTAGTTCGAACACTCAGCCCAGTTTGACTTAGATCACACCAAAGGCTTTGTTCTCAGCATAGATTGGCGCGAGCCTGCATTTTTCTGATTGGCTGATATCACAAACAGCAAATCAGGTTGCAGTATTATCCCGCGCTAACCCACGATTTACTTCAATGACCAATCATAGTAAAACATTTCTTTCTATGGCAATTGCTAAATAAATAAATTTAGATAAGTATCAAATATAAAATTACTCCTTCCGAAATTACCGATTAATTTGTGTTCTACTCACGATTTGTTAGTACCATAAACTGACTGCACATTTAATTATAGTAAATCCCCTGTATAGTTTAACTGGTACTTCGTGAATGAACAAAACAATTTTCATTTACTTCTGTTCTTCTTCACTCATACAACATCACACTGCTAATTGCTACACATATAAAACAATTATAATTATGCAAATACATTAAATATTAACATAACTTCACAACATTGTTTTGACTACGACTGCTAGCACTCTCCGTCAACTGCTGATCTCTGCCGCCTACTAGTACAACTACGTGCAGCTCAGTAACTCAGGTCCATGTCAGCTGGTGACATCTGTCGATGATTCATGCCTATAACGATATCGTCCTAACAAGTGACAGGAGCGATGTGAAGGCGCTACGCCTCAACACCAGGTTAGTGATACCACCCAGAGAAATACTTTTTTCTCGCTACAACGCCAATGAGGGTGTTGTAAGCCTGCAGTTGCTGGATCTCTCGAAACGATTTCTAAGAGATACCCATTTCGTATCCAGGATTTGTGGTGCTCTTCGGTTAAAAGCTCCGCAATTATGTTAACTCCCGTACGAAAAAGGGATAAGCTTCTCCCTACGAATTATTTCACTTGTCGCCATCTTATTGTTGTTGTTGTGGTCTTCGGTCCTGAGACTGGTTTGATGCAGCTCTCCATGCTACTCTATCCTGTGCAAGCGTCTTCATTTCCCAGTACCTACTGCAACCTACATCCTTCTGAATCTGCTTAGTGTATTCATCTCTTGGTCTCCCTCTACGATTTTTACCCTCCACGCTGTCCTCCAGTGCTAAATTGGTGATCCCTTGATGCCTCAGAACATGTCCTACCAACCGATCCCATCTTCTAGTCATGTTGTGCCACAAACTCCTCTTCTCCCCAATTCTATTCAATACCTCCTCATTAGTTATGTGATCTACCCATCTAATCTTCAGCATTCTTCTGTAGCACCACATTTCGAAAGCTTCTATTCTCTTCTTGTCCAAACTATTTATCGTCCATGTTTCACTTCCATACATGGCTACACTCCATACAAATACTTTCAGAAACGACTTCCTGACACTTAAATCTATACTCGATGTTAACAAATTTCTCTTTTTCAGAAACGCGTTCCTTGCCATTGCCAGTCTAATTTTTATATCCTCCCTACTTCGACCGTCATCAGTTATTTTGCCCCCCAAATAGCAAAACTCCTTTACTACTTTAAGTGTCTCATATCCTAATCTAATTCCCTCAGCATCACCCGATTTAATTAGACTACATTCCATTATCCTCGTTTTGCTTGTGTTGATATTCATCTTATATCCTCCTTTCAAGACACTGTCCATTCCATTCAACTGCTCTTCCAAGTTCTTTGCTGTCTCTGACAGAATTACAATGTCATCGGCGAACCTCAAAGTTTTTATTTCTTCTCCATGTATTTTAATACCTACTCCGAACTTTTCTTTCGTTTCCTTTACTGCTTGCTCAATATACAGATTGAATAGCAACGGGGAGAGGCTACAACCCTGTCTCACTCCCTTCCCAACCACTGTTTCCCTTTCATGTCCCTCGACTCTTATAACTGCCATCTGGTTTCTATACAAATTGTAAATAGCCTTTCGCTCCCTGTAATTTACCCCTGCCACCTTTAGAATTTGAAAGAGGGTATTCCAATCAACATTGCCAGAAGGTTTCTCTAAGTCTACAAATGCTAGAAACGTAGGTTTGCCTTTCCTTAATGTTTCTTCTAAGATAAGTCGTAGGGTCAGTATTGCCTCACGTGTTCCAACATTTCTACGGAATCCAAACTGATTTTCCCCATGGTCGGCCTATACTAGTTTTTCCATTCGTCTGTAAAGAATTCGCGTTAGTACTTTGCAGCCGTGACTTATTGAACTGGTAGTTTAGTAATTCTCATATGTGTCAACACCTGCTTTCTTTGGGATTGGAATTATTATATTCTGCTTGAAGTCTGAGGGTATTTTGCCTGTCTCATACATCTTGCTCACCAGATGGTAGAGTTTTGTCAGGACTGGCTCTCCTAAGGCTGTCAGTAATTCTAGCGGAATATTGTCTACTCCCGGGGCCTTGTTTCGACTCAGGTCTTTCAGTGCTCTGTCAAACTCTTTACGCAGTATCGTATCTCCCATTTCATCTACCTCCTCTTCCATTTCCATAATATTGCTCTCAAGAACATCCTAAAGGTCGCGAAAGCAGCGTTTCCAACTTCTGAGTGTGGTAACACTAACTTGTATGCAAGGGTAGTCGCGGGTGGACGTGCGTGTAAGTAATTGGTACTGGTGAAACTCCGGCTTTATGCTCGGCGTACGACGGACGGTCCTGGCCGGTCAGTCACCTTAGACGCCGGCGGAGGTCGCAGCGCCTGGAGAAAGCAGCCTCGCGCGACCTTGACACAGAGAGGGGACCGCTACCCGCTGCACACCGGCCACTTCCGCAGCGCGCAGCACGGGGAGCCGCCCACCGCTTCCGCGCAGCTACCTTCCGCCGGATTACGCTGCCTGCGAGGCCGCCAACTTCCGCTGTTTGCTGAATACTGCACGAACCACTTGCAGGCTTCGCGAGAGATTCCGCGACGGAGTTCCTGTCGCCCCGAACCCTTACCAGTCATTTGTTTTGCATCGCTTCCCGTAGTCACATCAGCGCTAATCAGCTTTGCCTGAGAAGGCAAACTCACGACATCCAGAATTTAGACCTACAAACTGTAGACACAAGTTAACAGGTGGATCGTGTCTTCCTAAATTTGAGAAAGACAATCGATGCTTTATTATAAGTTTGAAACCTTCCCGTCTCCTCTGTATCTCTTTTGTTACGCAACCTTCCCTTCTACAATAACCTATGAAACCTTCCCTTAGGATTTCTCTCTCTTGCTTAATACTAACAAATGAAATCTTCCCTTTGAAATTAATCCTCTTTCTCAATCTTCGCATACAAATTTAAATGCTGCTTATTAAAAGTGATTTTCTGATTATTTCGACGTAACATAGAATGTGTCAACATCTACATCATTACTCTGCAATTCACATTTAAGTGATTGGCAGAGGGTTCATCGAACCACAATCATACTATCTCTCTACCATTCCACTCCCGAACAGCGCGCGGGAAAAACGAACACATAACCTTTCTGTTCGAGCTCTGATTTCTGTTATTTTATTTTGACGATCATTCCTACCTATGTAGGTTGGGCTCAACAAAATATTTTCGCATTCGGAAGAGAAAGTTCGTGACTGAAATTTCGTAAATAGATCTCGCCGCGACGAAAAACTTCTTTGCTTTAATGACTTCCATCCCAACTCGCGTGTCATATCTGCCACGCTCTCTCCCCTATTACATGATAATGCAAAACAAGCTGCCCTTCTTGCACCCTTTCGATGTCCTCCGTCAATCCCACCTGGTAAGGATCCCACACCGCGCAGCAATATCCTAACAGAGGACGAACGAGTGTAGTGTAAGCTGTCTCTTTAGAGGACTTGTTGCATCTTCTAAGAGTCCTGCCAATGAAACGCAACCTTTGGCTCGCCTTCCCCACAATATTATCTACGTGGTCTTTCCAACTGAAGTTGTTCGTAATTTTAACACCCAGGCTTGACAGCCTTGACAATTGTACTATTTATCGAGTAATCTAATTCCAAAGGATTTCTTTTGGAACTCGTGTGGATCACCTCACACTTTTCGTTATTTAGCGTCAACTGCCACCTACCACACCATACAGCAATCTTTTCTAAATCGCTTTGCAACTGTTACTTACCTTACTAGACGGTAAATTATAGCATCATCTGCGAACAACCTAAGAGAACTGCTCAGATTGTTATCCAGGTCATTTATATAGATCAGGAACAGCAGAGGTCCCAGGACGCTTCCCTGGGGAACACCTGATATCACTTCAGTTTTACTCGATGATTTGCCGTCTATTACTACGAACTGCGACCTTCCTGACAGGAAATCACGAATCCAGTCACACAACTGAGACGATACCCCATAGGCCCGCAGCTTGATTAGATGTCGCTTGTGAGGAACGGTGTCAAAAGCTTTCCGGAAATCGTCGTCGTGGCCCTCAGTCGTTATCTGCTATAACCCAAAACTGTTCCTTACCTTTTTTTACTATTACTGGATCGCCATCTGAGTGCTACATCGAACTCCGACATGAATATACCTGCTCTGTTTTACTATATTAGCTGCTGGTGGGCTGTCATAATAAGTGGCTGTATTTATTACAAAAGCTGACGTTATTCTCTAATAGCAAAGCTGACGGTATTCTTTAATTAATTTGACTGAAGTTACTTAATGCGTAGTTAAACTTTTTCTTGACAACAATATAATTTTGCAAACTTTTACGTTGATGGTTTTTGGTATGTATTATAATCAGTAATGCAATATCGCTGGCAAGAATTAATTATATTCTGAATGAAATGATTTTACAAACATTCAAATGGGACTTATTTTTTACAATAATCTTACAACTAGCATTGCGCAAACATACCTTCAGTAGTCTTGAGTTTCTCAAAAACATAATTCAATAATGTTAGTTCCTCTTATGACAATAGTTAGCTGATGTCTCTGTACATCCGTTTATAATCTCTTGTAAATCACATCTGGTGGCTGGCTGGCACACCGCTCCTCTCAACCTCTCGCTTCAGACCTGCTACCGACTCGCTTCACATCTCGCTTACTACTGACTTCCTACGAACGCTAAAGAGCGGCCTCTCCCGCCAACAATGCATCCTGGTGCAGACAATCCCTGCTACCATTACAAAATGTATCAATGCGCGGTCTTTCCCGCTCTTTTCTTAAAATGTATCCGTACGCGGTCTCTCCCGCCCTTTTTAAAATTATATCAATGTGCGGTCTCTCCTGCCAACAATACTTTGATGTAGACACTCCCTGCTACCACAATTATTTCCAACATTACAAATATTAATTATTCCTACTTTATCCTATTAATAAAATGTAAACATCTTTCATAAATTGTGGTTTGTCAATAGACAATAGAAATATACACGTCTTACAATGTCTACTAACCACACTGGACTCGCATTCGGCAGGACGACGGTTCAAACTTCGTAGTAATTGACCGGAAGTCATCGAGTAAAACAGAAGTGATTTCTAGCGTTCCCCAAGGTAATGTTATTGGCCTTTTGGTGTTCCTTATCTACATAAACGATTTGGGAGACAATCTGAGCAGCCGTCTTCGGTGGTTTGCAGATGACGCTGTCGTTTATCGACTAATAAAATCATCAGAAGATCAAAACAAACTGCAAAAAGATTTAGAAAAAATATCTGAATGGTGCGAAAAATGGCAGTTGACCCTAAATAACGAAATCTGTGAGGTCATCCACATGAGTGCTAAAAGGAACTCGTTAAACTTCGGTTACACGATAAATCAGTCTAATCTAAAAGCCGTAAATTCAACTAAATACCTAGGTATTACGAACAACTTAAAGTGGAAGGAACACACAGAAAATGTTGTGGGAAAGCTAACCAAAGACTGCGTTTTATTGGCAGGACACTTAGAAAATGTAACAGACCTACTAAGGAGACTGCCTACACTACGCTTGTCCGTCTTCTTTTAGAATACTGCTGCGCGGTGTGGGATCCTTACCAGGTCGGAGTACATCGAAAAAGTTCAAAGAAGGTTAGAACGTTTTGAATTATCGCGAAATATGAGAGAGAGTGTCACAGAAATGATACACGACTTGGGCTGGACATCATTAAAAGAAAGGCGTTTTTCGTTGCGACGCAATCTTCTCTCGAAATTCCAATCACCAACTTTCTCCTCCAAATGCGAAAAATTTTGTTGACACCGACCTACCTAGGAAGGATCGATCACCACGATAAAATAAGGGAACTCAGAGCTCGTACGGAAAGGTATAGGTGTTCATTCTTTCCGTGCGCTATACGAGATTGGAATAATAGAGAATTGTGAAGGTGGTTCGATGAACCCTCTGCCAGGCACTTAAATTTGATTTGCAGAGTATGCATGTAGATATAGATGTAGATCTGATTTTTATGGATGACGATGGGCGAACGTATCGAAAACAGCAGGTGGAGGAGCTGTAGGCGCAAGAGGATGTTCGGGGAATGGACGACCAGCTCGTTCCCGCCAACCTGAATCCCAGCCAGCAGGCATGGGATGCGTTGGGTAGACGTACTACAGAGCGTTCACCTTCACCAACGAAGATCTAGCAGGTGTCAACATCTCTGGTCGATGAATGAGCGCACTACCACAAGAATTCGTTACCAACCTCGTGGCCAGCAAGGGAGCACGCTGCAGAGCGTGCAAAGGCCGCGGAGATCATACATCTTACTGTGAATCATGTCCCACCTTTTTTACTGTCCAGGGGATCACCATGAATCGCGGTGACTTCAGTGTAATTTCTGTTCGTCTCGCTCCGTATTTCTTTCAGTTATCTTCTGTACTATACTGTAGCTCTTTCTATGAACGAACGTTCCCAGTTTCATTGAGCTATGCACTTGTCAATGACACATCATGCGAAAGTTAATTTCGTCCGTAAGTTTTCCGTACCAGTCTACTTCTGACGCAGTTAGTAATGTTTTTTCCGTGTTCATTAACGACACAGTGTTCACGTAGGACGAAGGAAAACTGTATCGTCCCGCCAACGGTTAGCAGGATCGTGGAGACTATACAGGGGTTAGGGACATAGGTACTTACAGAGGGGTCCAAAAAATATGTATCCACTGTTTAAAAGTCCATAACTGGCAAACTAATTGACGGAGTTGTCATATCTTTGGTAGCGTAATAGTTTGTGGTTCCGGAAATTGTGACACAAGCGTTGTATTGCATTGTTTTGTTTTGTCAGATGAGAGCCGCCAGATAGTCAGTGTTTTGTTCTTAGTTGCACCTAGTTACTCGAGTGAACATGGCTGGCGCAAGGTTTACATTCGATGAAAGGGAGTCAGTTTTGAAGTGGTATTTTACGTACGAAAATATTAATGAGGTTCAAAGGCAATGGCGAAATGAGTATCAAATAGAGCCACCGACACGTTTAACGATTCGTCGCTTTCGAGACAAATTTGAAGCCGAAGACTGTGTAAAGATGTACACAAACAAGGATCTGAACGACCTGTAACAGTAACAAGTCCAGCTAACTCCCGTCGTGTGTTACAACAATTCACTCGCTCACCACAGAAGTCTGTGAGACAGTGTGCCCGTGAAACTGGAGTAAGTCGCTCAAGTGTTTGGCGAATTTGGAAGACAGTAAAATGGAAGTGCTACATCGCACGATTGCTTCACGCAATGAATGAGGACGAACCATATCGTAGAATGGAGTACTGCGAGTGGTTTACTAACATGGTGCGCAACGATGAAGAGTTTGCAGAGACGATTGTGTGGTCTGATGAGGCACAGTTCAAACTCAATGGTACAGTAAATCGCCACAATTGCATCTACTGAGCCGCCGAAAATCCGAACGTCCATGTAGAGAAAGCCGTGAATTTCTCTTAGCGGGGTTTGATTGGGCCATTCTTCTTTGACGGCACAGTTACCAGTGAGGTGTACCTTCAGAAGCTTCAGACATCCATTTTACCTGCCATCCGAGGCTTTCAACAAAATAGTGCCCCAGTCCACTAACAAACTCGTGTTAGGGCGTATCTCGACGAAAATCTATCAGGAAGATGGACAGGCCGTAGGGGTGCTGTGGAGTATCCACCACGTTCCCCAGACCTAACTCCTCTGGACTTTTACCTGTGGGGAACACTGAAGGACGTCGTCTATCGACAAAAGCCACGCACATTGGAAGAACTTCGAGAATCCGTCGTACGTTCATGTGTGAATATCCAACTGAACAGGCTGCAGTCAGCAGTTCGTGCTGCAGCTCGGCGCCATCGTTTGTGTGTGGATGTTAATGGTGACCAGTTCGAACACCTACAGTGATATCTTTAAGTTGGACTTAAACTACACGTTCACCAAAAATGAAACAACCCCGTCAATTAGTTTGCGGATTATGGACTTTTAAACAGTGGATACATTTTCTTGGACCCCTCTGTATATTGTGCTCTCGTATGTACCCACTTCCTTGTTACTTGTTTTTTCCTTGCGTCTAACGGTCTTCCGGCAAACACGTCACATAATTTACTACATGATGTTTTCTGCACAGTCGTAACTGCACCGCGAAGTGGACAGCGCCTGTCGATATAGACTAACCATTTTCCGTCCATGTGGGCACACTTCAATTCTTGATCTACTGCCTAGGGGAAAATAAACGTTAAGCTTTGTCAACGATACTAGCCAACCTAAAAATATATTACTCGCAATAACTATAACCATTAGTTTGCAAATGATGCTAACGCTGACGTCATGTTTCTCAGTGCGACATCCTCACTCAGTAGCAGTATTTGTACTGAAAACCCTAACACCCTGTATAGTGAGATACTTCTCTTCCTGCATAACGCAGTGGGATAAAATGTCGAAGCGCTGAACGGCTCCTGGCTCAGCCCTCAGCAGTGTGTGTACACAGACTGTTGGTGCGACTAGCAGGCCGTCCTCCGGTCTGGTAACGGGAACGTCGCGTGTCGACGGCAGCCTTCGGTGCATAGCGAGAGAGAGGGAGAGGGGACGGACTGCCCGCTGGCTTGGGTGGCACCGAGGCCGTCTATTTCGGTGGTGCACTGATTTATCGCCCGTGTCACGGCATGAGCTATGGGCCAAAATACGCCCGGATTAGGCAGGATTAACCGAATTTGTGGCTCGTGCCGGTTAGCGAATCGATACGAGTGCGGGGTCACTATGTTTACAGTTCCTGCCACCAACAATCCTTCGTGATTATCATATTTATCGTCTCTATCACCTACGTCTGGGCGTTTCCATTTTTGTGTGTGTGAAGGCATAGTACTTTGTGACAGTACCAGACTTCACATTACCCGTGGTGTGTTAACGCCCAGAAGTACAGAGTTTTGAAATTGCATCTACTAGTGAACTTTCAGAAGTGCGATTGGCCCACACTTCCTTTCTCTGAGAGATAACGCCTCTCCACAACGGCCGCTCTGGAGGATGGATTTTTCGCAGATATCCATCGTGTGGTCCGTTCAACAAGGCCTCCACATCTGAATCCTATAGCGAACTCTGAGATGCAACTCAGACACGAATTAAAGCCCATTAAAGGTAAGGGCACCAGAGACTCATTTCTGATGTTGCACGTAATAATAAAAGCAACAATTCCTGAGGGTATTTTCGTTCTACTACAAGAAAATGCGTGTTTTCCTCACTAGACGCGTTTCGATTTATTGAGGTAAAGCACCATCAGTGGTCTGTAATTAAAGATATTTACAATTTGATTTGTTTTTAAGATCGAAAAACAATTCGTTAACAATTTGTTGGTATTTACATACGGTGATTTCTGCTTAGTTTCTCGCCTACATCAAGAAATGCCTTCTGCTTGTATGTCTTTGGTGTTTCTTCATCAGACACTGATATTTGTGGTCTAATTTTTCTCTGCTCTGCAGAATCATTCATTTCTTGCTTTTTTCACAGTACACGTTTTCGTACACCACTGTTTATCATTTACTTTTATACTTCTAATTGTGTATTGTGTTATGCAGTATTGCCAATACAACATTGCTGCTAGTTTGACTTTGACATATACATTTTTTTAGTCAATTGTATGTGTGTTATTCTATTTAACTATGTTTCTGTGTATTTATATACTGTCTTATTTATACACTGTGTAACGGTATGAGGAAATGGTGAATGAGTGTTTCTTTTTTCGTGAATGGGTTGAGGAGGGAGAAGCAAAGATGAGTGAACATAAATACATAGTAGCGTGATGTAGCGTGCGTTGGAGGAAAAAGTAAGGTGGGAGAAGTGAAATGAAATTTAGGGGGGTGGGGAGGATGGGGTGCGTTTGTTGGGGGCGGTTGGGTGGGAGGCTGGTTGAGGGATTAGGTCGGGGAGGAGGCCCTTACGTGGACGAGGTTGAAGGATGGAGAGGGCTCTTTTCTTTTTCATGTGATTTTTTTCAGTTACCACAAGTAAAAGAAAAATAAGCCTTTTCCGTCCTTCAACCTCTCCCACCACAACCACCCACCCTCCCGCAACCAACCCCCCAACCCACACCAATTTCATTTTTCTTCCACCTGCCAGCCGGCATGGCTGAGCGGTTCTAGGCGCTACAGTCTGGAACCGCGTTACCGCTACGGTCGCAGGTTCGAATCCTGCCTCGGGCATGGATGTTTGTGATGTCCTTAGGTTAGTTAGGTTTAAGTAGTTCTAAGTTCTGGGGGACTGATGACCATAGATGTTAAGTCCTATAGTGCTCAGAGCCATTTGAACCATTTTTTTCTTCCACCTCACCTTTTCCTCCAAATCACTCTCCATCACACTACTATGCACTTAAATCCACTCATCTTTACTTCGCCCTCCCGAACCTATTCACAAAAAAAGCAACACTCCATCACTGTTCCTTCACTACAGTTACATAGTATATAAATAACACAGTATGTAAATGCACGCCATCATAATTAAGTAGAATAACACACATATAAATAACTAAACAAAGTACATATCAAATTCAAACTGGTAGTAATGTTATATTAATAACAATACAAAACAAAATATACACTTAGAAGTATAAAAATAAATGGCAAACTGTGGCGTACGAAACACTGTACTGTGGGAAACGTAATAAATGCTCAGTTCTGCAGAGCAACGGAAAATTAGACTACAGGTATCAGTGCCTAATGAAAAATGGCACCACGGACGTACTAGCAGAAGGCATTTCCTGATGCACCCGAGAAACCAAGCAGAAATCAGCGTAAGTAAAAACCAACAAATTGTCGACGAATTGTTTATCGATATTAAAAACAAATCAAATTGAAAATATCTTTAATTACAGACCACTGATGGTGCTTTACCTCTATAAAGCGAAGCACGCATTTTCTTGTAGTTGTAACGATGGAACGAAAATACCCTCAGGAATTATAAAGCAAGTATGGACATTATGGCCACACAAATGCAGAACAAAATAAACACTTGAGAAATATTACGGCTCGTTCATAAGAGTGGCCGACCCAGAAAAAAGCAATCAACATTATAAAATGGAGAGAGATAGTCGAAATTCTTAGCAAACTAGGTGTAAGCCGTAGGGAAAGACGTATAAAATACAATATGTACAGGACCCAAGAGGGAAAAGTAAAAATGGAAGAACAAGAACGAAGTGCTCGCATTATAAATGATTTAAGACATGGATGCAATATAGTATGTCTTCGTAAGAATGAGAAATTAGCGGCTTTTTTTTTTTTCAAATGAGTGTGATTTCTAGTCATATTTTCCATCCTGATGTACATATAGGTAGAATTTTTGACATAGTCGACGTTTTTTCGTGACATTCATCTCTACTACCACATATTGGTAATGATTCTTAGTCAATAAGCACATAAAGCATTTGTCCCGCTGTCAACTAAATCAGGACAGCTGCCACATTCTTCATCTCTGTTCTGCTTGCGCTACATATCCTCCGTTTCTCCGGTAGTCGATGGGAAGCCTGGTTTAACGCAGCTCGCCACGGTACTGTATCCTGCGCAAATCTCTTCGTCTCGGCGCATCTACAGAAACCTAAGACTAGCTAAATCTGTTTACTGTATTCGAGGCTGGTGTCCCTCGACAACTTTCCATTATAAAACTGACCAGAACGTGATAGTTCAGGTAGTTCAGAAGCTTCTATTCTTTTCTGAACTGTTTTTAGTCCACGTTTCACTACCATACAACGCTACAATCCACACATATACCTTCAGAAAAGACTTCCTATCATTTAAATGTACACTACATGTCAATTTCTCTTTTTTAGAAACGCTTTTCCTGTTACTTGCAGTCTACATTTTACGCTCACGCTACTACGACTACCATCAGATAGTTTGCTGCCAAAACAGAAAAACTAATCTGCTACGTTTAGTGTCTCATTTCCTAATCCAATTCCTTCGGCATCACCTGATTTATTTCGCTTACGTTTTTCTACTTTTGTTGATGTTCTTCATATAACCTATCCGTTACGTTAAAATGAACTAAGCCTTTTGCCTGTTTTGAATGAGCTTTAATTCTCTTTCCTAACTCTCTAGAATGGATAGCTTTGAGGGATGAAGTAGTGAAGGCAGCAGAGGATCAAGTAGGTAAAAAGACGAGGGCTAGTAGAAATCCTTGGGTAACAGAAGAAATATAGAATTTAATTGATGAAAGGAGAAAATATAAAAATGCAGTAAATGAAGCAGGCAAAAAGAAATACAAACGTCTCAAAACTGAGATCGACAGGAAGTGCAAAATGGATAAGCAGGGATGGCTAGAGGACAAATGTAAGGATGTAGAGGCTTATCTCACTAGGGGTAAGATAGATACTGCCTACAGGAAAAATAAAGAGACCTTTGGAGATAAGAGAACCACTTGTATGAACATCAAGAGCTCATATGGAAACCCAGTTCTAAGCAAAGAAGGGAAAGCAGAAAGGTGGAAGGAGTATATAGAGGGTCTATACAAGGGCGATGTACTTGAGGACAATATTATGGCAATGGAAGAGGATGTAGATGAAGATGAAATGGGAGATACGATACTGCGTGAAGAGTTTAACAGAGCACTGAAAGACCTGAGTCGAAACAAGGCCCCCGGAGTAGACAACATTCCATTGGATCTACTGACGGCCTTGGGAAAGCCAGTCCTGACAAAACTCTACCATCTGGTGAGCAAGATGTATGAAACAGGCGAAATACCCTCAGACGTCAAGAAGAATATAATAATTCCAATCCCAAAGAAAGCAGGTGTTGACAGATGTGAAAATTACCGAACAATCAGATTAATAAGCCACAGCTGTAAAATACTAACACGAATTCTTTACAGACGAATGAAAAAACTAATAGAAGCCGACCTCGTGGAAGATCAGTTTGGATTCCGTAGAAATACTGGAACACGTGAGGCAATACTAACTTTACGACTTATCTTAGAAGAAAGATTAAGGAAAGGCAAACCTACGTTTCTAGCATTTGTAGACTTAGAGAAAGCTTTTGATAATGTTGACTGGAATACTCTCTTTCAAATTCAAAAGGTGGCAGGGGTAAAATACAGGGAGCGAAAGGCTATTCACAATTTGTACAGAAAGCAGATGGCAGTTATAAGAGTCGAGGGACATGAAAGGGAAGCTGTGGTTGGGAAGGGAGTAAGACAGGGTTGTAGTCTCTCCCCGATGTTATTCAATCTGTATATTGAGTAAGCAGTAAAGGAAACAACAGAAAAATTCGGAGTAGGTATTAAAATCCATGGAGAAGAAATAAAACTTTGAGGTTCGCCGATGACATTGTAATTCTGTCATAGACAGCAAAGGACTTGGAAGAGCAGTTGAATGGAATGTACAGTGTCTTGAAAGGAGGATATAAGATGAACATCAACAAAAGCAAAACGAGGGTAACGGAATGTAGTCGAATTAAGTCGGGTGATGCTGAGGAAATTAGATTAGGAAATGAGATACTTAAAGTAGTAAAGGAGTTTTGCTATTTGGGGAGCAAAATAACTGATGATGGTCGAAGTAGAGAGGATATAAAATGTAGACTGGCACTGACAAGGAAAGCGTTTCTGAAGAAGAGAAATTTGTTAACATCGAGTATAGATTTAAGTGTCAGGAAGTCGTTTCTGAAAGTATTTTTATGGAGTGTAGCCATGTATGGAAGTGGAACATGGACGATAAATAGTTTGGACAAGAAGAGAATAGAAGCTTGCGAAATGTGGTGCTACAGAAGAATGCTGGAGATTAGATGGATGGATCACATAACTAATGAGGAGGTATTGAATAGAATTGGGGAGAAGAGGAGTTTGTGGCACAACTTGACTAGAAGAAGGGATCGGTTGGTAGGACATGTTCTGAGGCATCAAGGGATCACAAATTTAGTATTGGAGGGCAGTGTGGAGGGTAAAAATCGTAGAGGGAGACCAAAAGATGAATACACTAAGCAGATTCAGAAGGATGTAGGTTTCAGTAGGTACTGGGAGATGAAGAAGCTTGCACAGGATAGAGTAGCACGGAGAGCTGCATCAAACCAGTCTCAGGACTGAAGACCACAACAACAACAACAACTCTCTATCCAGATTGTATAATATCGGGGATCGGCTACAACCCTGTCTCACTCCATTCTCAACCACTGCTTCCCTTTCATGCCCTTCGACTCTGATAACTGCCGTCTTGTTTATGCACAAGCTGTAGATAGCCTTTCAGTCCCTCTATTTTAACCTGCTCCTTTCAGAATTTCAAATAGTGTATTCCATTTCACATTGTTCAAACGTTTCTCAAAAATTACAAATGCTATAAATGTAAATTTGCATTTCATCACACTGCACAGTAATGTACACATTTGTCAGCATGTGCCTTCTTTGGAACACAATCTGTTGCAGTCTTTTTAAAGCCTGAGTTTATATCTCCTGGCCCATACATTTTGCGTAGCAGATGGAATAGTTTTGTCAGTAGTTTCACCAAGTATCTCCCAGTGCACGTTAATTGAGTAGCAATACTCATGCAGCACACGTAATGACATTCTGTATTCAACTGAGAACTAATGAATGTAAGTAAAATGAACCACAAGACAGATGTAATTTGTGATTTCGTCATTGTGACAACTGGTTTCGCAGCATTAAAGCAGCATCCTCAGGTGAAAACAGAGTCACGTTAGGACGTGGATGCTGTTTTAATGCAGCGAAACCAGCTGTGACAATATAGAAATCGCCAATTACAGCTGTCTTGCAGTTTATTTTACTTCCACTGGTTATTAAGTTTAACGGCTGTGGCTGCCCGCACAAAGTTGTATATGAGAACACTAATGGTTAAATAAACAGGTTTTTTTTTCAAAAACTTACGAGTATGCTGAAGACATTTCTTACAGTGGGCAGAAACAATTCTAGTCTTGGTCTTTCTGAGACAATGCAAAACAAAAATGGTATGGCGCCTGAAATACAGAACTTTCGCGTTTCACCGTGTCAATGGTGCGATTCCATAACGACAAACGTCAACACATTGATAACATTAACCGTTTTGGATAATGGTGTGATGTTCCTTTAGGTGTTGCTCGATCTGGGAAAGATGTAATTATGACAGTGCACTCATCAAAAGAAGTTAAGCATATAATTGGTTGTCGTATCTTGAAATGAGATAGATGTCTTCTACCGCATATTTTGATAATACAGAAGATTACGCAAAGGAAAAGTGCGCTAAATGCTCTCTTTGAACCGATTATGAAATGAAAAAGCGACATTATTTGAAAAAACAAAAAATATAAAATGATTTGTTCAGTTCACTGTTCAATAAAGTGTAGGTCCTCCACGAGCCCTCAGGCACTCTTAAATTAGGCGGGCCATGCACAGTACCAACTCGTTGCAGGTCATTTGAGACACATTCTCCCACTCCTCAATGGCAGCATTCCTGAGAGCTTCAATCGTTAATGGAGGATATTTTTACGACTAGAAATCGCTCTTTTGAGCAAGCTCCAAGCATACTCTATGCAATTCGTATCCGGTGAACGTGCTGGTCAATCCATTTTTCGTATCCAAAGTGCTGTGAGATACCAACACACAGCGTTAGCGCGTTTAGAATGAACCCATCGCCTACGATCTCTGCAAAACCGGTGACTATGGGTCGAAAAATGTTGTTTTCATACACTGCAGCAGTCATGCTGCCTTCAATTGGAACAAGTGACGTGCGGCGGTCACACATGATACCAGCCCAGAATACGACTGAACCGCTAGACTGCTGGTGACGTTCCACGCTCGTTGAGGGATGATTGCGTTCCCCTGTTCGCCTCCATACGGGAGCAGAGTTGTCGCCAGAGTGCAAGTCTATTCGCACTTCGTTTGTAAACAGCGTTTCGGTCCATTGGTCTCGTGTCCAGTGTTCGTATGCTCTGACCCGTCTTACACGAGCACCTCTGTAATGTGGACGGAGTGGTGAAGTCTTGAGAGGTCTTCGGCTGTACGACGTCCCGTCATGAAGTCTGCTGAGCACAGTTTGGGTACTTACAGTAACCCCTGTGGGTTCTCGAAGTTCGCAGCCCAAAGTAGTCGCTGTCTTTGTAGGTTGTCTCCGTGTAGATATTGTTAAATGGATCAAATGGTCTAAGCACTATGGGACTTAACATCTGAGGTCATCAGTCCCCTAGACTTAGAACTACTTAAACCTAACTAGCCCAAGGACATTACACACATCCATGCTCGAGGCAGGACTCGAACCCGCGACCGTAGCAGCAGCGCGGTTCCGGACTGAAGCGCCTAGAACCTCTCGGCCACAGCAGCCGGCAGATATTGTTACATACCGGTCCTGAGCTGCTGTAGTTTTGATTGGACAGCCTTCGCTGCCTCGATCCACTAGTGAATGCGTTTCCTGGAACTTTTTCCACCGTCTAGAGACAACACTTTGATTAATGCGAACAATAATTGCAACGTCAACTTGTCTCATATTTCTTACCACCAATGTGATGATTTTGGTATGGCCTGCCATTCAGATTCTTTCCCGAAACATTGTGTTGCACTACGAGGCACACGGACAACTGCGCATTCACAAGTCCGAGCGAGATGGCGCAGTGGACACTGGACTGGCATTCGGCAGGACGACGGTTCCAAACCGTGTCCGTCCACCCTGATTTGGGTTGTCCGTGACTTCCCTAAATCGCGTCACGTAAATGCCGGGACGGTTCCTGTGAAAGGACACGGCCGACTTCCTTCCCGATCCTTCCCTAATCCGATGTGACAAAAAAAAAAAAAAAAAAAAAAAAAAATGTTCAAATGTGTGTGAAATCTTATGGGACTTAACTGCTAAGGTCATCAGTAAGCTTACACACTACTTAACCTAAATTATCGTAAGGACAAACACACACACCCATGCCAGAGGGAGGACTCGAAACTCCGCCGGGACCAGCCGCACAGTCTATGACTGCAGCGCCTCAGACCGCTCGGCTAATCCCTCGCGGCCCGATGGGACCAATGACCTCGCTGCTTGTTTGCTCCCCAGAATCAACCAATCAACCATTGATAAGAACTCAGCTCTGGTGTACTGCGTTTGTTTACAAGCCTTTATTGCACGGGCCCTGATGAGGCAGAGTGGCAACAACGAACTAGTTCGCATTATGTACACAACCGCCTTCCTACATAAACACAAAGGGAACGTCCATAGAGACTATTGGTGAGTAATTTGGAAATATGCATAGCTCTTTTCAAGTTTATAAACAACTACTGAGCGATATGCAAAATCCAGGAAGGACTGTGACAATACCATATTTTTCAGTCTGCTTGATTTTCCCTAACGTTTCTCCCGTCTTGTACGGGATCCGATTTTTCAGGTTTGGCAAATTTCGTTTTATTATTTAACTCTGTGGCCTACGTGACGCCACAGTCGTCAAGGCAACCGAAGGAGGGAAGCCACGTGCACCATCTGTGTGTGTATCGTGTAAGCTTTGTTTCTTTGTGTTATCGTATTTTAGCTGAATGTGTACCGTATCCTCTGAGGTGGAATTTGAAGAGAAGTCCAGCATTTGCCTACAAGAGCATGGGTAGCCGCTTAAAAACTTCACCCAGCGTGGTCGGTGTGCCAAACCACGTTCGTTAATCCGTCGCGCGGATTCCATCCGGATTTCACCCGTCTTTTCAGCCTTTTGTGATTCCGCACACGCGGTAATACTTTTAACCCGGCCGGGTCTTTGAAATAATTATATGCTTCCCCAGATAATGCGGAACTAATGTTGAAATAGAAACTTCCTGGCAGATTAAAACTGTGTGCCGGACCGAGACTCGAACTCGTGGGCAAGTTCTCTACCATCTGCGCTACCCAAGTACGACTCAAGACCCCTCTTCACAGTTTCAATTCCGCCAGTACCTCGTCTCCTACCTTCCAAACTTCAGAAAAGCTCTCCTGCGAACCTCGCAGAACGAGCACTCCTGGAAGAAAGGATATCGCGGGAACATGGCTTTGCCACAGTGTCCGTCCAGCACACAGTTTTAATCTGCCAGGAAGTTTCATATCAGCGCACACTCCGCTGCAGAGTGAATATTTCGTTCTGGAATCTTGAAATCATTTTCTCATGCGACCTGTTCTGTTTCGTTACATGTTATTTATATGTAAATTACTGTTTCTGCACTGGGACCACGAAGAGAAATGAAACTCAGTGTCGCTGGCGATACGGTTAGTCTACATTGTACATACGAGACACTAGGCAGAGCATTCGTGGAGCACTAAAATGTAATCTTTCAGCTGACTCTGTTTAAAAAGAATGGTCCAAAAGTAGAAGTGATTAATACTTCATTGAAGACATACGCGATCCACAATGACATGCAATGGCAGACAACTTTCTTAACTTTGTTGCCCACTGGAGAGTTGAAATGATAGCAAACTTGTCACGTTTTCCAGCCTAGCAGGTTGGAAATTTACTCCGAGAGAAGATGACGACAGTGAATCTCATTGAAATGCCGCGTCTTCACGAAGAGCTCAGTCGGCTTGAAACTAGAGAACTTTACGTTCTGCGCAGCTATTGGTTTCATTGTATACCGCTTCTGGAATTACATTCTGCAGTTAAGGACTCCCGCTTTTGTGATGAAACAATACGGCGCGGCTAAAGACCTCTAGGAAACAGAGGTAGCGTGAGCCCCTGTTCTTTCTTTTCGTTTTTGAGGAGCAGGAGATCGCATATATCTTCATTTCTGGCGACTCTACGCTACGTAATACTTTATCTGTTTTAATAGTACTATGTTACTGTTTTACTATTTTTATGTCACGCGGTCGGTTAAGAAAGATTATGGTTTATCGGCCAGACACCGACGAGTTCATTAGTGGAGGAAATGGCAAGATGTGGAAGGCAATGGGCTGCCTCCTTTCCAATGGACCCATAGAAAAATTCACCTTTATCGATATACGGATAACGGAAAGCTTAAATCTGCATGGCTTTTGAACGTCACTCCTCCAATATGCGAGCCAAATGTTTATAACGACGCTTCATAATCTGCTCCTAGGCTTTTAAAACATTATAGCTATAGCAGCATGAAGACAGCATTCAACGAGCGCCATACCGGCATGAAATTTACTGAACGCGGATGTGTATCTCATTAGTATTCCAGCACAAGCGCGCAAACTATATCAGACAACCATCATCTACGCTTTTTATCTAAGGAAATACTGCGCAGCTAGTTTCTCAATCAGAAATCTCATTTTCATCTGCATTTGCGTTTTATAATAGGGGCCTATAGGCAAGGAAGTCCTGCATCCAGTCAAAAATCTCGTCTGACAAGCGTATTTAAAATTTACAGCAGCCGGACGATATGCAGTAAATTATATACACAAAGATGCCTCGTAGTTAGTAATTAAAACCGTATCAAAACCCCACATTAGTTCCTGAGATCAGCCTTGAAATACAGACAGCAAAACGGAACAGGGGACTTTAATTTATAATATGTATAGTTTAATCGAACTGCTGTTATGATATTGAAGAAGCAACAGATCAAATGTTGCATGTATACGAGGAATTGCTTTGGAAGAGTGTACAGCGAGGGTGCACAGATTCAGGAACGTCTTGTAAGGAGAGCATTTGTTGTTGTTCTCTCGAGGCAGAGGAGAAAGGAAAGCAATGTTTACGTAACGTGACCTGGGCACCCTTACGCCCGTTTCACTCACAGGCAGGCAGACGTAAAAGGCGCTGGAGACGAGGACCGACCGCTATTGAAAGGCTTTTTCCAGTCTCTGGAGCCGCTCTCGCTACAGTGGCAGATGCGATGAGGAATGCTGCTACCGAACAATCGCAGAGGAGCCCACGTACACGCCACCACTCGAAGTTGTAGAACGACGTTTATATTTTTTTTCTTTTTGAGACAACATAAAAAACAAAAATTTCCTTTGCAGAAATAGCTCCCGCCACACAATAAGAACAACGTGTAACGTGCTCACCATAGACACATAAGGTCAAAGAAGACTGCAAACCTTCGGCAATAAAAAATTATATATGGGAGACTACTTTCACAAACCAGAATATTCGTTTCTCGATATTCTCGCATGGTGTCACTTCACGCTAATTTTTAAATAAATTAGTTCAAAAATGGTTCAAATGGCTCTGAGCACTATGGGACTCAACTGCTGTGGTCATAAGTCCCCTAGAACTTAGAACTACTTAAACCTAACTAACCTAAGGACAGCACACAACACCCAGCCATCACGAGGCAGAGAAAATCCCTGACCCCGCCGGGAATCGAACCCGGGAACCCGGGCGTGGGAAGCGAGAACGCTACCGCACGGCCACGAGATGCGGGCAAAATAAATTAGTAAAATAAAATCTGCAATATTTCAATCAACTAATACAGACCGAAATGTGATCTCTTACAAAGCATTTCTAGTTGTTTTAGTCGACGGTTCGAAGACTACTATGATGCAGCTCTCCACACTAATAGGATAGACTGTGAATAGGATAGATTACACAAATCCCGGAATCGTGGTTGCCTGGTGAAGAAACCAGAGACAAAACTACTCCAGATGTGGAAAGTCAGTCGCTAATAAGCCCTGCCCACGCTGTAAGTGATAAGGGTAGAAACAATTGTCATGGAGAATGTTCCACACGGTCGTCTTTCTT
Organism: Schistocerca piceifrons; assembly: GCF_021461385.2. Taxonomy (NCBI): domain Eukaryota; kingdom Metazoa; phylum Arthropoda; class Insecta; order Orthoptera; family Acrididae; genus Schistocerca; species Schistocerca piceifrons. The sequence continues at coordinate 1,140,530,988 of NC_060138.1, forward strand.
ACCCTGTACTGGCGGGACAACTGCCTGGTACTGACACGGTGGTCGCCTTCCACAATTTTAATCACATTTTACTCCAAGTCTGGTCTCCGAACATTTCTGGTACGTCCTTCATGATTTCCTGCTTCCTGAAACGACCCTGTCTCAGACAAACGGCGAAACAGTGTTGCGGATACTGAATGCTGTTGTCGGAGGGGATAGGTCTCCTGTCCCAGGTTCGAATCCTGCCTGGGGCATGGATGTGTGTGGTGTCCTTAGGTTAGTTAGGTTTAAGTAGTTCTAAGTTCTAGGGGACTGACGACCTCAGCAGTTAAGTCCCATAGTGCTCAGAGCCATTTTAACCATTTGATAGGTGTCCTGATACAACTTTGCTGCCCGCCGGCCGTTGCCATTTGCCTTTACGTAAGTAAACACCATGTCGGCAAGCTCTCGATTCGAAAACGTCACCACTGTTTACAACGCTGCATCACATCTACTGCACGGGTGAAGTCAGCAACAGAAGAGAATCGGACACAACATTAATAGTTACTATGGCAGGAGAGGTCACTAGGGCATGACGCATGAGGGCCCGCATCTCGTGGTCGTGCGGTAGCGTTCTCGCTTCCCACGCCCGGGTTCGATTCCCGGCGGGATCAGGGACTTTCCCTGCCTCGTGATGGCTGGGTGTTGTGTGCTGTCCTTAGGTTAGTTAGGTTTAAGTAGTTCTAAGTTCTAGGGGACTTATGACCACAGCACTTGAGTCCCATAGTGCGCAGAGCCATTTTGACGCATGAGGAACAGAACCACCCTCTAGGAGGCAACCGTGCGTATTCTAGCTGTGGTAGCATGGTACAGCGCGTATTAGACCTCAGTCTCTGTAACAAAGTATGATTGAAGAAGTGGTCTCTAGCATGGAAACTATGTATTTCCGGACATAGTTCGTTATACCTTTTTTGTTTCGCAACCTCTCATCGATCAATCCCTAGAGTTTGTACACGGTGGCAAACTCACCCTGTATAATATTCTTGTTAATATTTGCGACAAGACCGACAGAAGACTAACGATGCAATATTCTTCACATTTGCTTGTTTACACAAAACCATTCTTCTATGACACACGACCACACCCACCTAGCCGAGTGCATCTTGCAGTCCATGACACAGGCAATGCAACGCGCTAAGGGTAACGCCGTACGATATACCAAAAGCACTGAGGAGCTACCTTGCTCGCTGACCGCTCCATTGCCGCCCGCAACACAACTGACATTGCGTTCCATGAGATACTTAGGGGTTGCGAAGCAACTCAAATCGCTTGATACGGGCAAGTCTTGAGGTCCAGATTGTATACCGATTCGGTTCCTTTCAGATTACGCTGATACGATAGCTCCCTACTTAGCAATAATATACAACCGCTCGCTCACCGATAGATCTGTCGCTACAGATTGGAAAATTGCGCAGGTCGCACCAGTGTTTAAGAAGGGTAGTAGGAGTAATCCATCGAACTACAGACCTATATCATTGACGTCGGTTTGCAGTAGGGTTTTGGGGCATATACTGTATTCAAACATTATGAATCACCTCGAAGGGAACGATCTATTGATACGTAATCAGCATGGTTTCAGAAAACATCGTTCTTGTGCAACGCAGCTACCTCTTTATTCGCACGAAGTAATGGCCGCTATCGACGGGGGGATGTCAAGTTGATTCCGTATTTCTAGATTTTCGGAAAGCTTTTGACACCGTTCCTCACAAGCGACTTCTAATCAAGCTGCGGGCCTATGGGGTGTCGTCTCAGTTGTGCGATTGGATTCGTGATTTCCTCTCAGGAAGGTCGCAGTTCGTAGTAATAGACGGCAAAACATCGAGTAAAACTGAAGTGATATCAGGTGTTCCCCAGGGAAGCGTCCTGTGACCTCTGCTGTTCCTGATCTATATAAATGACCTGGGCGACAATCTGAGCAGTTCTCTTAGGTTGTTCGCAAATGATGCTGTAATTTTCCGTCTAGTAAGGTCATCCGAAGACCAGTATCAGTTGCAAAGCGATTTAGAAAAAGATTGCTGGCAGTTGACGCTAAATAACGAAAAGTGTGAGGTGATCCACATGAGTTCCAAAAGAAATCCTTTGGAATTCGATTACTCGATAAATAGTACAATTCTCAAGGCTGTCAATTCAACTAAGTACCTGGGTGTTAAAATTACGAACAACTTCTGTTGGAAAGACCACGTAGATAATATTGTGGGGAGGCGAGTCAAAGGTTGCGTTTCATTGGCAGGACTCTTAGAAGATGCAACAAGTCCACTAAAGAGACAGCTCATACTACACTCGTTCGTCCTCTGTTAGAGTACTGCTGCGCGGTGTGGGATCCTTACCAGGTGGGAGGACATCGAAAGAGTGCAAAAAAGGGCAGCTCGTTTTGTATTATCACGTAATAAGGGAGAGAGTGTGGCCGATATGATACGCGAGTTGGGATGGAAGTCATTAAAGCAAAGAAGTTTTTCGTCGCAGCGAGGTCTATTTACGAAATTTCAGTCACCAACTTTCTCTTTCGAATGCGAAAATATTTTGTTGAGCACAGCCTACATAGGTAGGAATGATCATCAAAATAAAATAAGAGAAATGAGAGCTCGAACAGGAAGGTTTAGGTGTTCGTTTTTCCCACGCGCTGTTCTGGAGTGGAATGGTAGAGAGATAGTATGATTGTGGTTCGATGAACCCTCTGCCAAGCACTTAAATGTGTACTGGAGAGTAATCATGTAGATGTAGGTGTAGATATGCAGAAGGTAAAAACTGGTAATGTAGCAAATAGATTTCAAGATTGTAGTGCTCCGATTAAAAACGGCGTAAGCCACCACTGGCGGTGCTAAAGTGGTATTAAAATTTGGGGTGAAAGGATGTCGATGATACAGTGATATATCATCATGGGATAACTATACGTTCATATACACATGGCAGTAGTGACGCGTACCACAAGGAAAAAAGGGCAGTGCACTGTCGTAGCTGTGCCAAGGCACGCTCCCGACTATGTCTCGTCAAGCTCCTTTCTGGTCGCACATGGGGTCTGGACCCCTCCACAATCCTCCATACCTATAAATCCCTCATCCGCCCCATCTTCTGTTATGCTCATCCCGCCTGGATCTCCACCCCTCCTACCTTCAACAAGTCCCTTCAAATCCTGGAATGCCATGTGCTCTGCGTCGCCTATCGTATCCGCCTCCCTTCCCCCACGCAGATCCTCTACGACTTAATTCCTTTCCCACACCACCTCCTCTTCCTTGAATGGATAGAGATCCTTTACACCTCCCGTAAACTTGATCCCCCTCACCTGCTTGTCCTTCCCATCCTTTCCCACCACCATCCACTGCCGTGCCTGTACACCTGCATCCCACCCACTCTCCATCTTTCTACACTCCATACCATTGCCCAGGGTGGCTTCTGTCAACTCCCCCTCCCAGATGATGCCCTCGTCCCCTCCATCTACCCCTCCTATCAGTTTTGATCCTCCCCTTCCCCCTCCTGTGTTTTTCCTCCAGGGCACCCACTTTCTCTTCTCTCCCACCTCTCTTCCTCCCCCTCCTCCCTCTCTCCCCTCCCCCTCACCAAGCTTCCACTCCCCTACCCTCTCTCCTCCCCTACCCTTCTTCTCTCCCACTGGCATCTTCCTCCCCCCCTCCCACCCTTCTCCCCTTACCTCATCCCTCCAGCAGGCCCCTGGATTTTTCATGCGCATAGTATGTTTTTAGTGCGAAGGAGATCGTCGCCACTGTGACAGTGTTTGTCTTCCTGTCAGTTACTCAGTGTCTCTCGTTCAGTGCTCTTCTGTTCACGTGTGAATTCTGTGTTTCCGTTATGTACAGTGCTAACGTTTTTATACAGACAGTGGATCCGTGAACGCCTTCATTTATTTTCATATGTATGTCTCCTGTCTTTATCCTCCATGTATGTTTGTTTATAAGTCTTCCTGTTTTATGTATGTCTTTTCTGTGGCCGAAGAGCGGCATAGGTAGGCCGCTGTCCGCCTACCTTCCTGTAAAGGTGTTAAAATTATAATAAAGAAAAAAAATCAGAGCTGTCATTTGCACTCAAGTGATTCACGTGAAAAGATTTGCTACGTGATTACGGCGGCACGAAGGGAATTAGCAGACTTTGAATGGGGAGTCGTAGTTGGAGCTAGATGACTGGAACATTTCATTTTCAAATCGTTAGGGAATTCGATATTCCGAGATCCAGAGTGTGCCGAGAATACAAAATTTCAGGCATCACCTCTCACCCCGGACAACGCAGTGGCAGGCGGCCTTCACTTAACGACCGAGAGCAGCGGCGTTCGCGTTGTCAGTGCTAACAGACAAGCAACACTGTGTGACGTAACCGCAGAAATCAGTGTGGGACGTACAACGAACACATCCGTTAGGCAGCAAATGAACGAGGCGAGCGCACTGTCGATTTCCAGATAGAAAACACGAGTAAACGAAGTCCATTCACGGCAGGTTTAATTACTTAGTCGGATGAGAGCCCCAAGATACATTTTCAGTTACACAGCTGCCTCGGTTACCCCATCAAATGTCTCTAGTTTATTTCCTGCGTGCTGTATTTTTTGTCAATACAACGGAAAAACAGCCAAAGTTGCAAATTTCAATTTCATTGACTTGATTAGTTCCGGGTCGGGACCCATTTCTAAATCATCCTACAGAAGAGAAAATCAAAATTACAGTCATGTACAATAACTGTTACCAAATTATTAAGCACACATAAAAAATACAGAACGTATCATTTCAAGATATACATACCAGATCGTCACCATGGTATTTTCCAAAATATGAAAACCGTGTCAAGATAACAGACATACACGTTTAACAAGGTCTAAATGAGCTGTTACAGAGCATATAGGTAACTGGCTGTCTACTCCTTCCGCTGTCGTAAGGGAGCGCCCATGACGATGCAGGAAACATCTTTTTTTTTATTGGTTGCAGTATTCTACGAACTTCAAAAACACAATTGCTGCAGTATGCTGGAAGTTAGTATATTTTTTGTGGTGAAATTTCAAATTTTATCAGCGAAGAAAGATTATGATCACCAGGAGCCTGGTAGAATGGTGAGACGTTTGATACAGCGAAAGCAGATTTCATCGACAAAACAAATGTATCGGGTTGTCATACTTAGATCTACGAGAGTTGCCCACAAAAGTAATGCACCGCATTTTCTTTTCTTCAACAATTATTTATTAAGCATAATGAGAATTACACATACGAAAGAATAGTGTTTTATCTACAGATCCTATTTTTCCATGTAATCTCCATCCCGTTCTACGGCCTTCCTGCATCGCGATCAAGGGCATGTATGCCCCCTCGGTACGAATCCAATCCTTGTCCTGGTGGCGGAGCCAGTGCTTCACTGTGTGAATCACCTCCTCATCATCCTCAAAATGTCAAAATGGCCCCAACAGGTGACAACATCAGCTCGCTGCAACACGTCAGGTGTGACAGCCGTGGATGGTCTCCCCCACCGCTGCAAATCGTGGAGCTCCGCCGTACCGTCCTCTGATGACCTCAGCGTCCACGTTCAGCTACTAACTGGACTTCTGTCGACAGCAGATGCTCCATAGACTTTGCACAAGCATTTGTAAATATTCCCCACAGTTTCTTTCTCTGCAGTGAGAAATTGAATGACGGCACGTTGCTTGTAACGCACATCACCTACAGACGCCATTTTGAAACTGTTCTGCAGCTACGCTGTCGGAAGCGACGGAATCCCTGCGCCCTCACTCACTCAGGAGACTGCAAATAACACAAATACATACGAAACGTTTCGCATTCATAGCGTTGTTTTCGGCTGAGAAAAAAATGCAGTGCATCCGCTTCTGGGCAACCCTTGTACAAGCCGAAAAGACGTTTTCGAAAGATTAGCTCACGTGTACGAATTTGTAAGGGAATGACGGCCCGTAGGCAAATCGGACAGTAAGAACGTGAAAACATTTCAATTGTCGATGTTGACGTTAAAAATTGAACAGGTAAACTAGCGAATGCCAGCCGGGGTGGCCGAGCGGTTCTAGGCGCTACAGTCCGGAACCGCGCGACCGCTACGCTAGCAGGTTCGAATCCTGCCTCGGGCATGGATGTGTGTGATGTCCTTAGGTCAGTTAGATTTAAGTAGTTCTAAGTTCTAGGGGACTGATGACCTGAGAAGTCCCATAGTACTCAGAGCCATTTGAACCAATTTTAAACTAGCGAATCAAATGGTAAAACATAAAAACGTAAACACCATTCACGGATTAGGCCATAGGCATGTTCCAACATGCAGACTGCTGTCTACAAGGCAGTAAGAGAAGCGATACGTGGCTGTGGGACACGTTATCGGCATGTCTTGGTTGGTTTGTGGGATTAAAGGGACCAGACTGCAACGGTCATCGGTCCCTTTTTCCAAAAAAAATTAAAACCACCCAAAGAGAATAAAAACGAACAACAGGAAAGACGGCAGACGACACAGGACAAGAAATACTCCGACAAAGAACAGACAAAACATATTAAAATCACACCAAGTGTGACGGTGGTTGGCCGACCATAGAGAAAAAAGGGAAAAGTCAACCACCGAGAAACGCATTAAAAAAGCAGACTAAAATCGTAAGCCATAGGCCAGAATCAACACAAAAAACACACACATTTACATTAAGCGATAAAATCCCCCTGCCCGAATAAAACGCAAAACTAAGTCCGCTATGATACAGTCGTCAGTTAAAAACGCAGGGAGCGTATCAGGCAGCGCAAAAGTCTGCCTGAGCACAGTTAAAAGGGCGCACTCCAACAGAATATGGTCCACCGTCAAGGACGCCCCACAACGACAAAGAGGTGGATCCTCACGACACAGTAAATAACTGTGCGTCAGTCGGGTGTGGCCAATGCGGAGCCGACAAAGGACGACTGAGTCCCTGCGGGTGGCTCGCATGGATGACCGCCAAACAGTCGTCGTCCCCTTGGATCGGCATGTCTGCCAATCCCTCCCGCTGTTATTGCCAGTGGATGAATCCTGATGATGTCGCCGCCTCTTTATTCAAGCAACTCACAAATGCTGAGTGGACCCTTTACCAGACCTCCCTACGTCAGAAACGAAGTGAGGAGGTCCCAGGAAACGAGCACGGATGCTTCTGCACCGAAGGCAACGACAAGAGTTCTTGTTTCCTGTCCTTCTTTCGGGCTGTTTCTTTGTCTATTTTTTTCAGTGGTTCTATGAGGATCTCGGATGACACCGTTCAGATTCAATCGACAGGATTTTCACTAGGATTTATTATTATTATTATTATTATTGGCCAAGTGCATGGTGGACTCGCAGTCTGAGAGTTCTGCACAAACGTGATTATATATGTAGTCAATAATTGCATGTTATCAATACTGATACTGGCAAGACATAGGTCCCAGAAATTCCAAGACATTCGTCAGTATTTTAATTTTGAGTTTTAAGTTTAAACTTTAGGTGTACATTGATGTGTTGGCAGAAGAGCCAACACTGTGTTGCTAGAGGAGGCCGAAATGCACGCGTTTAATTACAAGCTGACTGGCGTGAGGTCTGGAACAGTTAAGGGAATTAATAGTAGCAAATAAAGTACGTAGTTGATATAATACTTAACTTTAATCCACAACTGTAGAACATCTCTCGTTACTGTACAAGCTTCACAATATTAATTATCAAAGGCTATGGCGCCTTGCTAGGTCGTAGCAAATGACGTAGCTGAAGGCTATGCTAACTATCGTCTCGGCAAATGAGAGCGTATTTGTCAGTGATCCATCTCTGGCTAAGTCGGCTGTACAACTGGGGCGAGTGCTAGTAAGTCTCTCTAGGCCTGCCGTGTGGCGGCGCTCGGTCTGCAATCACTGACAGTGGGGACACGCGGGTCCGGCGTATACTAATGGACCGCGGCCGATTTAAAGGCTACCACCTAGCAAGTGTGGTGTCTGGTTGTGACACCACATACATTTGCATTTGCTGTTGTAGTTCCTGTGAGAAAGAGGCCTTAACACACGGACAGACCGACAGTCGGATAACATAGTCAAAAATATTTTTCTCGTGTGATATAATTACAGATTAGCAATTCTCGGATTTTACTTGTACTGTCAAACCGTGCTGCTTGCCATAACGTGAAGTACCCCAGAGATTTTAATATGTGAGTTTGCGAACGTCAAAATGTTTGACTTAAATAGCCGTATTTTTTGACTGCATTTACTTAGAAGCTTAAAGTTTTTACGCCGCCTAGGGGTCGCAGATCTTAGTATACGACATAGATTTTAACCTTATATGGCTACCCATTCCTGAGAAAAAGGGCTCTTAATAGTCGTACGGACAGACAGACAACGACGTGATCCTATGAGAGTTCAGTTTTTACCGCTTGCGGTACAGAGCACTAAAAAGTGGCGCGGAAAGTAGTCAAAAGAGGAAGCAGGTTACCAGGACATTAACTAAGACGTCTGTGAGTAGTTGCTCTAGCAATACAACGAGCGGTGGATAGGAAAACAATTGTGAGACAAAATTAAAATATCTATATCTGTTTCACTAGCGTCTGAGGACGTTGGATATGGAAGACAAATGCGAAACACATTGCATAACCTAGGTTGAAGCGGAGCCTCTTGCAAAATTCATAGACTGGGCTGTAGGAACATCTTACACAGGCCGTACAGAAAAGAAAAACACTCTCTGTAGCAGACTTCACAACGAAATTTTAGCCAACATGCACATATTTCTGCGTCAGGACTCTCCTTGCAAGCTGAAAGAGTGACGGTCAACTATTCTTCGACAGGTCACATGCAACACTGGACACTGTACGGTAAAGGGAATGGCGACCCCTAGACAAATCGGACAGTAAGAAAGTGAAATGATTAAAATTGCGGATGTTGGAAAAGTGAGCAGGGAAACTAACAAACTAAATGGTATTAGAAAATAATAGGCGAGAAAAGTAGTCCACGGAGAACACTTATCAAAAGAAGGAGGGAGTTAATAGCATATTACTACGGCTTCAATTAGTAGTTAACTTAGCAGTGCAATGAGAAGTGGAAACAAAAAAAAACTGTGAGAGCAAAAATGGTAAGATCTATGTATCCCTCACGAATTCTTGAGCGTGTTGGGTGCGAAAATTAGGCAGGTGCGAATCAAATGACATAAAATAGGTAGGAGAGGAGCCTGTTGGCAAATTCATAGATTGTCTGTTGGTGGTAAGGACGTCTTATATCAGGTGTGCAGAAAAAACAAACAATCTCTCCAGCAGATGTCACTACGACGTCATAGCTTGCATCCACGTTTTTCTGTGTCAGGACTCTCTTTGACAAGCTCAAATAGTGATGGCTCAGGAATTGTTCTTCGACAGATTACAGCCACCACCGGCATTCAGTAATTTCGTTTCCACGTTAGCGCCTACGGAAACATTTATGCTCTCACTATAGCTGTCTCTGTGGCCGTTTACACAGCGCGCCTTATTTGCATTGCAAAAGGTCGGTGATTCTCGCAGCCGGTTCGCAATCAACAAGAACAGCAATGGCGTGCTCGCAGAGGTGCCAGGATATGCGACCGAGGTAGTCTCTTGTCTCCGGCTTTCCGTGCACCAAACACGCGCTGCTTAGCACTTTGTCGCAGCCTGAAATAGCATTAACAACGATACGCGTGTACCGATCTTTGAAGCGTTTAATGTGAGGCAGCCTGCACTGAGGCCTGAAAAAGAGAATTTGCCTCTCCCATAAGTTCCGCAGGGGAAATTCTGTGTGAAGTGTGAAAGGTAGGAGACATACTGGGGCAAGAGAAGCCATGAAAGCGGGTTGTGAGCCGCGCTTTAATAGCTAAGTTGGTAGAGCACTCGGCCGCACAAGAAAAAGGTCCCGAGTTCGAGTCTCGGTCCGGCACACAGTTTTAATCTGCCAGGAGGCTTCATATCGTCGCACACTCCTCTACAGAGAGAAAATTTCATTCTGGAAACCTCGCTGCTTCTTAAAATTAGCTTCCGCATTACCATCAACGTTCACTCAGACCTTCACTATTCCGTTTCACGCGCAGCAACAGCGCCATTACGTTAAGCTCCGCTTCGGCCATTTGGCTATCAATGCTGCCGAACGATCGCGTTCACTCTCCGAGCTCTAGGAATTGGGCTCGGAGGGCACGCCACGGGGGCGCCTAATTACTCCTCATTAATAGTCATTAGCCGTGTTAATTAGGGTTCGCCACTTCCGCCGCCTGGGACGAATAATTAATACCTCTGCCGCCGCAGTAGCTTCCGCGTCCGACCTGCTGGACGGGATGCGAAACGAACGTGGCGATAGTATAAGGCATTAACGTAGTAACAACTCACTTGCTAAGTTACATCAGCTATGATAACCTGATTTAGAACTTGTAAAGGTGGTTACGAGTACAGCCTCGTTACCTTTGACCAGCTTCAGGAGTACTATGGGAATTGCACTGTTTGTGGTGTAAATTCAGGAACATTATGTAGAAACCTGTTCAAGGAACTTTGTATTCTAACCACTGCTTCTCAGTATATTTACTCCTTAATGAAATTTGTTGCAAGTAATATATCTCTGTTTCCAACCAGTAACTCAATACATAGTATCAATACTAGGAATAAGAACAATCTACATAAAGACCTAAAATCACCTGTCTTGGTCCAAAAAGGGTCCAATATTCAGGGACGCACATTTCCAATAAATTGCCAGCAACCATTAAAAACTTGGTTTCAGATAAAGAGATAAAGCACGTATTAAACAGAGTTTGAAAGACGTTTTGATAGGCAACTCCTTCTACTCTTAACAGGGGCTGTTAGGCCAGCTTAAGTAAAAATGTCTGTTGGATTTCAGTTTTCACAGCACTTTGTCACAACAATCACGATTATGTATTTTGTGTGTGATAAATTTATTAATAGTGCGTAACAATGTTTCATTCTGACAGCGTATTAATTCTGTAAATGTTAGCTGTTCCAGTTTACTGCATATTTATTCACCTATTTTGACAATCTCCTGACAAATGATCAGGGTAATAAGTATTACCATGAAATGTTTCATGTTTGATATGTTATACTTTCTGACATGTTCCACACTCACGAGGATCATCTTATTTTTGGGCGTATGTTCTGAGGTGTGGGGTTGATCTGTTATTCTGCACAAAGAATTAATCTGAGATGTACCCTTTACCCTGTGGCTCCTGCAAGATGCAATTTCCACCTCCACACTACTACACAAGTCAGACAGACGCTCCTAACGTTCTAAAGAGAAATGCCTGAGAAACTCTCAGCAATAAATATCTTCTGGAGTCGTCCGCTGTAAGGAAATGACACAAAAATTCACAAAATTTCTTACGTAACGAGTGGGGTACTTGGGTACTGGAGTAGTGCGAGTTAGTGTAACAAAAACATGAAACTAACGAAAGTTATTATTTATTTTGCAAAAATTTTGAGAAATCACAATGACACTTTTATTTATGAATTGAACAAGTTATATCCTGGTTCTTTTCGGAATGTGAAGTTACCTTTTAAGGAGAGGATTCGCTGATGAAATTTCTACGCAAAGTTTAAGATGGTTGTTAACTTGGCAGAATGGCTGAGAGGCACGCCTACTCAACTTGAATAATTATACTTTAGAATGTTGCTAGGTACGGTCGAGGCTGTCGCGTGTGAAATGCAGTGAAGTGTACTGTTGTGGAGGAAATATGGGGCTCGCAATAGCTGTAGCGCACAATACCGTAAGCTGCGATGACTGCTGTCTGCGCCGCTCGCTGCTGACAAATAAGATAACTCTCATTCTATCTGGATTGACCTTCGCCAATCAAACTCTCCCTATGCCTTGATGAAGTCAAGGATTCCTATTCGCCCCTAGTCTAACTACTGGCGTGGTACACCGGTCAGGTAACCAGTCCACCGCGATGCCACTCAAAATTCGCTCGCAGGCGTTTAACTATAACTCTGTCCACTCACACCGCACAATAAGTGTCGGCCAACACAGTGAACAATACTTAATCGCAAGGACTCAATATAGAGTCGTCCTTTGATCCGCTCTCGACAGAGGTGCTCTTCCAGTGAAGTACTGAGGAGAGACTTGTTCCTCGCTCACGTTACTTGTTCTCGCTCCAAGAGCGACAACAGAACGGCCCCTCTCCATGCCAGACGTGAAGGGGTATATCTTTCGGTCTCTTCCATTATTCCTTCAGCTCAAGGCGTCAGAAATATCGTCTGCCAATCAGCATTGCTCTTCTAAAACGGAAGAATGACGTTTCGTTTAAGGCGACCAATCCGGAAACCTATAGCTTTGGCGTTTGGCGTTTGCTGTCTCCCTGTGAAAATCTCTGAAACTGCGTGCTATGTGTAAAGAATGAGTAGGCTGGCCGCTCCCACACAATGTAGCGGAATTTGCTTTTAAGCCGAACACGGGGTTGTTCCCCCCTTTCACTCGGGCCCACGCTGTCCGCTACTTCCTGAATGGCCCTCGTAGGTTAGATACTCATTACAGAAATTTCAAGATATATATTGAGACAGCAAATAGAAACTCGAGGTAATGTCTACAAAAAAAGAAAGAACCTGTTAAAATCTTCGGCATTTCACGTCATGCAAGTGTCCAGGAATAACACTAAGAAGGAGACTACACAGCAGCAGGATTTTTGTAATTTCTTATGTGTTTGGTGTGTGAAGTTAAAAACTCAAATATCAGTCGTAAAACTCTCAAATATTCTGGAGAAGACCGACTTCGAAATTCTCCGAGCATCTTTAAGGTCGTAAAGTAAGGTCGAGTTTTCCGCAGGCAGTACGGCTCTGTGGTAGAATTCTTGCCAACCAAGGCAGCAGCCTGGGTTCGATTTCCGGATGATATAAATTTTTAACCAAATGTTCATTTTCTACGAACATTCCCATGAATTGTAAAATACACAAAGATGGGAAAAAAAATCGTTAACGCTCCAGACGTAATCGCTGATTCGTTGGTTGAAGTTTCATTTTTGTCATTCTTTCTTTCGCTTCCTTTCCGTTCAGATCGAATACTTACGTCATTTAAATATAAAAGTCATCAATATCTGCTAATTAGCACATAACCAATTTTCATTTTTATGATCAATGGAGTTAATGTTTGGAGACACAACATAGTTGTTATAGGTAGTCTGTGAAAACCAATTCATAGATGTTGACCACTGATGAATCTTGTATACGATTGGAGTAAACCCCCTCAGCGTCAGTTAAGAACTGAAGATGGTGCACTGAAGCACCGAAACTGGTAGCCACGTAATAAATAGCATCGTAAGGACGCCTGTAGGTATTCCATTTTATTACGTAAGTGAACGGCCGAAGTCCCTCAAACCTCCAATCAGAAGGACGGACATCAAAAACTTAAACACTTATCTCCTCATTCTCCTCCTTTGTTTGTACCCCGATAATCGCAGACAACGTGTTTAGAGGCAACCAGCTAATGTTGAACAATGATAATAGCAGGCGACGTGTTTGAAGATAATCCGATAATACTGAACACCTACAACAGCTGTGACCTACTTGTGCAACAACGCTGGGGCCGAGTGAAGTTTTGGAAAGACATTGCGGCGATGCGGTTACGTTCGTCCTTTACCTGCACCTACCTGTGAACTCGTTGCAGCAGACCGCCGGTACGAAAGCCGCGCAGAAACCTACCGCACTGCAACTCGGACCAGGCTGCATACAACGTAACTATTCTGAGAATGGGGAAAAGGTCTTAATTTTGAATGAAAGGTGGGAATACTGGCAAAACTTCGGTGTATTCTGAACAATGATAATGTACACGTTCACTGCCACCAAGCCCGTGCTAGTCTTAACCCAGTCATGCACAAACCTTTTCATTCAACTTAGCAAGTTTATGGTTACGTACTTCTCGAAATCTGAACAGCTACTAAGCACGAATTGTTCTTAAATGAAAATGCTCGCCATACCAAATTAAGTTTATTGGTGTCTAATGCACTCAGTTTTTAGTCACCGATCTACTCAATATGCCATGCGGAATTACTGTCTTTCCTCATACACAAAATTACTTAAAAAATTCGTGGTTTCTAAAAAAAACGTATGATAGTAAATATACATTCACTTTAAAACACTTTTGAAACATGTAGCACAGCTAAAACCGGCAAATTATCACTTCCTTCGGAGCTCATACTACACACGACCGTACCATTCAGTCCGCAGCTCGTGGTCGTGTGGCAGCGATCTCGCTTCCCACGCCCGGGTTCCCGGGTTCGATTCCCGGCGGGGTCAGGGATTTTCTCTGCCTCGTGATGACTGGGTGTTGTGTGTTGTCCTTAGGTTAGTAAGGTTTAAGTAGTTCTAGGGGACTGATGACCATAGATGTTAAGTCCCATAGTGCTCAGAGCCATTTGAACCAACCGTACCATTGAAGGGCTGGGCTCCGACTACTTTAGTCCGCTGTAATCATTCTATATCTCCAAGAGAAAAGACGCACGAAGAAAGTCCACTCTGATTGGTCAGTTTTCTCTAAGGCCAATAGAAAAACATTATTCTCCCACGTTATTCCGCGCTTTTCATGGCTAACCAATCAACAAATAACCCACTTTCGGACTGTACTTTTTCCCGAAATAAATATTTAACATTATGATATTTTATTTATACATTGCGTTATTAATTATTTTCATTTGCACTCGAATTAACTTTCCTTTTACCATAAGCTTACTTAACATATTATGATACAAAATTCGCCGTCTTCTGGATTCAAACTGTTTTAAAACTTTCTTACAGTATTTCGTACAGCGTTCATCAGTAGAACAATGACCTACATATTTACTTTATACCGCATTTATGCATCATTAACACTACTAAAAGCATATACAAAACCATACAAACATAAATAAACAAAAAATCCTTCAAGAAATAAAAAGAACAATGCACAAAAACATTCTCTTGGCCTGTTTCTTGAATGTCTCTGTGCACTACTGGACTCTGATGGTCAAAATTCTTAACTACATTATAGTTCTTACTGTTTAGTCCTGTCCACTACTGTTCGCTAGCAGATGAAGATTGGCACTACGTACTCGACTGAACCCATTTCAGACCATCTGTCACTGTGCACGCTTGAGTCATTGTCCCGATAAACAGGCTCTAGACAGTAGCGATATAAGGCGCCTCGGCTCAACTCTACATGGAACCAAGAACCTCACTCCACCACAGCATTGTTGTACAACAGTGTTGGAGGTGTTAAACATTATCGAGCTGTTTCCAAACACATTCTCCGCGATTATCGTTGTTCAACATTAGCGTGTTGTTGAGGTCAGTCTCACTGCTCTATGGTAGAGGGACGAGATTCTGCAACACTTAGTGCTGTTGAGTGGTACTTAAGATAGGTAAATAAATTAGTGAAATCCATGTGAAGTGAAGTAGAAATTAGAAAATAAATGAAAAACTTAGTTTAGTTTAGAAGAGTTACACACTGGCAAACAGCGGGCAGAGCAGCAGTGGCAACAGCCGGCGCTTGCAAGTCAGCACGTTCAGGAGAAGCCATCGTCCTCCCCACATAAGCGGAAGCTGTCGATTCAGCCGTCAGGGTATCGCCCGACCGGCTCACGTGTTTCTCAATTGCCACATGTGATCAAAGGCCCTCTCTTACATTCCAAGAGCCAATGACCGACGTTAAGAAGATTCTTCGAGAAGCTTTTCAACGTGACAGAAGAGGCAATGACCGTGAAGTCGTTCACCTCCAGTGAACTGAAGTAAATAAATACGCGAGACGCAGTGGGCCTGACAGTGGTTTTCAGTTCAGTTTCGGTTCGAGTTCAGTTCCAGTACAGTTCAAAAAATGGTTCAAATGGCTCTGAGCACTATGGGACTTAACATCTATGGTCATCAGTCCCCTAGAACTTAGAACTACTTAAACCTAACTAACCTAAGGACCTCACACAACACCCAGTCATCACGAGACAGAGAAAATCCCTGACCCCGCCGGGAATCGAACCCGGGAACCCGGGCGTGGGAAGCGAGAACGCTACCGCACGACCACGAGTTGCGGACCAGTACAGTTCAGTCGGTGTTGAAGACCATCATGCAGGAAGAGACTGCATCGTACACAGAAGCACCAAATCCGCCACTGTAATTGGATTAGCAAGCAACAGCCTCGCCGCCAGAAGACAGAAGTTATAAGGTATTTGAAGACTGATTTTTACGCACCCGGGTGACTCGTGAGGACGGGAAGGAGACGGCCTCACATCAGCAGTCACCTATGAGCTGGTAATGAAGATCTGACTGCCGAAGACTGGCTTGCTGGAGTCCATTGTTCGAGTCTGGGACACTGGCCTTTCCCCGCCACACTGCTCCGCTGGCCGACCCACAACACTGACACACGCCGCCGCATTGAGAAGAGAAACACTGGGACGCCACATCGAAGGTATCATCATCCGATTCACGACTTCATTCTCAATAATTAAAAGGGCAACCTCAGGATGTGTGTCTACAGTCAACTGGGCGAAACAGCGACACGAGATACACACTGCCAGGCATAATCAGACGCCGCCGCTCATGCAGCAGAAGGCTTCGCAAACGACACGGCTGCCGCTCTCTTAGCCAGAACAATCCAGTAAGGAAACCATTGTACCAATCTTTCAATAAAAGTTATCTTATGTAAAAATGCTGTTTCATTCTACCTCATACCCGAGCCAAGGAAGAACCAACCCTGCCCACATGTTGTTAAGAGAGAAAAAGTAATTTATTTAGTGTTTTTCACCCTGACATAATGCTTTAGAATCAAATGCCCTTTGCAGTAATGCGCATCCTGACGATTGACTAGCATCAAAAGAGTTTACCCAGTTACAGTGCGACTCCATAGCCAACATCTTGATGATTTGTCTCGGTGGATGCAACTCGCGTGCTCATGGTGCTGTTCTCGCGAACACGTTCTTTCAGCATGCTAGGATTCCAGATTGGAGTGGCCTGCCTGTTCCGTGGACATTAATCCAATCGGACATGTATGGGACCGATTGAAACGAGCTCTGTTGGCAAGTCGTCGACAACAGCCTATTCTGCGTGACTTACGCAGAATTTCGATTGAAGAGTGGGACAGTCAGGACCAGGGCTGGCTTTATAATCTCAATAGATAATGACGGATTTAAGCCTGCATCAGAACAAGAGGACGTTCCACCACGTACTGACGTTACTCAAGAATGCCGTGAAACCCCGCCCCATGAGAAACAGACTGTTTTCGTTGCAGCCGGTCCATTCCTCCCACCAAGGAAAAATCTCTGACAGCTCCGAATCGAACCCGGGTGTTGCGCATGACAGCCACGCTGACCACTCAGCTACGGAGGTGGACTTCACCTAATAGTAGACTTCCCTATTTTCTAATCACTGTCATTCTGTACTGTTTTCACACATTACGGTTCCCTCTATTAGCATGTAAAGTATTCTGTGAAGTTTCGGGAATTTTCGGGATTGCAGCCGGATGGTGCCAACTTCTTGCTACGCTATCTCGGCTGATTATCGTTCAGCCATCTTCAGGTGATTGTTTAGCACTGGAGATTGGTTTTTCACGTCGCTAACTTTTCTCCAAAAAATGACACGGAGATGCATGCGCATAGGCAGCCGCTACATGAGCGACCTCTGTCGAGTTTCCCGCCCTCTTAGAATATTGCTCCATCTATGAGGCGCAGGCACATGCGCGCTCTCTGTCGTGATGCAGGCTTGCGGAGTTAAAAATCAGATGTCAAATTAATGAAATTATCTGTCGCTAGATGTCTCTCTACTCGTAAAATGTTTCCCTTCTGTCGTTTTGCTCATCGTCATCGGTGTGCTACATCAGTGTTGTGTTTGGCGCTGTTCTTCTGTGCGTAGAGAGGTGTAATTTTAATTGTGTGCTGGACTTGTACATAGTGTTATTGTCAGTGTTTGTTATGTGCTACGCCATCCATTGATACTTTAATGCTCCAGCCATACTTGGCCTTGTGTTCTTTTAATTGTCCCAGTGTGTAGTTTTTTTGTGTGCACAACTTTTTTACAGTTTTTATCTCCATTTTATAGTCACCCCTTTTTGTCTATTGTCTTCCATAATGTTCCCCCTTTTTTATATCTATGTACACCATATTTCCTCCTTTATGTTATTTTTAAATGCCTTCTGTTGTATGTTCTACGCCTTTCGGCCGAAGAGCATCGCTTATGGTGCTGCCAGCCCACCCCGATGGGGAATTGAAATACAATAAGGAAAAAAAAAGCAATCTCCAGCGCAAAACACTCACCTGAAGATGGATGAATGGCTGTCAGTCGAAATATCTCGGCAAGAAGTCGACGTCATCCAGCTACAATCCCGGAATCTCACTGAATACTCTTTTTACTGTGAAAATTTCAAGAATCACAGCATGCAAGTTATTTCCTGGTGTCTTAGAAATGTCCTATCATCCTGTCGCTCCTCAATCTCAGTATTTTCTACGCGTTCCTTCCCTCACCCATTCTAAGGAAGGCCTCCTCATTTTTTACCACTCCACAAAATTTTCAGCACCTTCCTGTAACGCCACATGCCAGACGCATCGATTCTCGTCATTTTCGATTTTGTCTCAGCCCCATCGTTCATTTCTATATAATTTGAGTCCCAAACATGAAATTTCCGTCTGTCTCCGACATTGCTTCTTCGATGTACAGATTGAAGAGCAGGGCAGCGAAACTGCATCCCAGTCTTACACCCTTTCTAATCCGAGTTCTCTAACAGCAAAGCTGTAGGGGACGGTCATCCATAAAGCAGAATGTAACGTAACTGGTTAATTGTGTTCAATGCTGGATCAGTGTGCCTTTAGTTCAGGTCTAACCTCTACCGACGGTATTCCCTTCGTGCTACTGATGCTCCTTATGTAGTCGTCGTACTTTCCATCAAATTACGGAGAATACGGAGCTATACATTGAATAAAAAAAAGAAAGAACGGAAAGTAACCACACACTTAACTTTAAGTTTTTGTTTACGTCGCGTTTCGTAGGACTTTCTTATTCATCAGATGGTAATTCTAGTGTTACTCTCAGACGCATTATCTGAACACTGGAGCTGCCATCGATTATAGTATACAAGCTCAGAAACGCGTCCTAAATTGAAGTTTACTGACTGGTTACTCCGTGTTTTTATTTATATTTTAGCAGTCACAGAACACCTGACCAAACATTTTAAGCGCAATATACGACCAACCGAAAATCTTCCTCTTTGCTGGTATTTACAAGTTCGTAGTTAGTGCTCGAAACGTACTGCGAAAGATGAAATCTACGGGTGGAAATGATTTTCCTGTTCCGCTCATCCCAGCTTCAAAACAAGTCAGGAAAAAGTGCTAGTGATTAATTAATTTTCCTCGTACGCAGGAGGCGTACCGGAGCGTCATACGTTTACACTGAAAAACAATATCCGGGAATATTTGTAAAAATAATTTCTATCTACCTCTTTCGAGAATTAAAGGCCAGTGGATGTAATGGAGGCTGCTAAGTCTGGCAGTGCAGCTCTTACGTGGATGTCATAACCTTCGACACTTCGAGTGCAAACATCGACTTGTTCCCCGTGTTTACGAATTCTCAGTAAATCGTTTCTGCGGTGTTACTGAATGCTATAAGCGCGGGAGTGCGAAACTGACTATTAAACAGCAAACTGCAAGCAGTTTTATTCTCCCCAGAGAGATATCCACTCTGTTAAACAGCTACTTCTCAACTTCGCAGTAGTTTTGCCGCTTTGATTCGCTTCCCATAGCTGTGTGGTATAGTAGAGTGGTCGATCGTAATCTGTTTGTTCTACACTTACTTGCAGTGCATATCGTACTGGAAGCGCGTTTTCCTTCCTAAGTATATATACTCCAGTCATTGTATATGTAATTGCCAGTGTTGGTCGAGGCTCCTTAGAGGAGTCAGAAACTTGCAGAAAATCAACCAGTTAAAATAAATATCTGTTTTGGTAGATATGTTGAAAAATTGTACCTCGAATTTATTTTCAATGCTCTATCAGTCATTTTCCTCCGCCGTACTTTGTACGTAAGATGGGTCTCATGTTAGATGTATACTTCTTTGACATTATTTTCATAAGAAATTATAACTTCAATTGGTCTACTGATGAAATGTACAAATTCTTACTCCACAATTTTAGAAGCATTTATAATTCAAGCTTTCTTATTTGATTTTCAGTACATTTACTAACATTTGAGCTGTATATTATCGAAACTAAGTAACTTTCCACATACTTCCGAAAACCACAGTGGCACGGTTGTTAATTTCTCATGAACAGGTCATACTTACAGATAACTGCATCATTTGAATCTGTTTAACAGCTGCCAACATGAGTAACTTAGGAACAAATATCCTCGTTGTAGCGAAGCAGCTAAAATCATTTAATAAAGGCATGTCCAGACTGTATACCAGTCGGGTTCCTCTCAGAGTACACTGATACAATAGCTCCACACTTAGCAATCATACACAACGGCTCGTTCGTCGAAAGACCCGTACCAGTAATTCATACTGAAATCTGTTACATCGTAATGCAGCAATTCGACGTGGCATTTACTCAACAACTCGTTGACAGTCTCCTCGAGAAAAATTGAACCGTGTTGCCTCTGTAGCCGTTCAAAAAAATGGTTCAAATGGCTCTGAGCACTATGGGACTCAACTGCTGTGGTCATAAGTCCCCTAGAACTTAGAACTACTTAAACCTAACTAACCTAAGGACAGTACACAACACCCAGCCATCACGAGGCAGAGAAAATCCCTGACCCCGCCGGGAATCGAACCCGGGAATCCGGGCGTGGGAAGCGAGAACGCTACCGCACGACCACGAGATGCGGGCGTAGCCGTCCATAATTGCGAAAGTGTTGCCGGTGCAGGGGTTTGTGAATGAACTGACCTTCCGATTATGTTCCATAAATGTTAGATGGGGTTTTTGTCGGGCGATCTGGGTGGCCAGATCATCCGTTAGAACTGTCCAGAATATTTTTCAAACCAATCGCAAACGGCTGTAGCCCGGTGACACGGCGTATTGTTATGGGAACATAAAGTCCTTGAATGGCTGCATATAGTCTCCAAGCAGCCGAACATAACCATTTTCTGTCAATGGTCGGTTCAATTGACCAGAGCACCAATTGTAGTGTACGTAAACGCAGCCCATACCATTATGGAGTCACCAGCAGCTTGCTCAGGGCCTCGTTGACAACTTGGATCCATGACTTCGTGCGGTCTGTGCTACACTTGAACTCTACCATCAGCTCTTACCAACTGGAACTCATCTGACCATGCCACGGTTTCCCAGTCATATAGGGCCCAGCAGATATCGATATGGTCACGCGCCCAGGAGAGGAGGTGCCGGCGATGTCGTGCTGTTAGCAAAGGCACTCGCGTTGGTCGTCTGCTGCCTTAGCCAAATTTCGCAGCACTGCCCTAACGGGTACGTTCGTCGTACGCCCCACATTCATTTCTGCGGTTTCTTCACGCAGTGCTGCTTGTCTGTTAGCACTGAGGACTTCGCGCGAAAGCCGCTGCTGTTGGTCGTTAAGCGAAGACCATCGCCTACTGCGCTGTCCGCGCTGGGAGGTAATGTCTGAATTGTGGTATTCTCGGAATACTGAATACCCTTTCGAGGTGGAAGGCCCCACGCATCTAGCTCCAATTACTATTCCACGTTCAGAGTCTGTTAATTCCCGTCACGTGGCCATAATCACGTCGGAAACCATTCCACACGAATGACCTGACTGCAAATGACAGCTCCGGCAACGCATTTCCCTTTTAATACCTTATGTATGCGAAACTACCGCCATCTGTATGTATGTATATCGCTGTACCACGACTTTTTGTCACCTCAGTGTAGTTTGGATGTTGGTTCAGCATACAATATTTACCCGCCAGGATAGACGAGAGCGCTAACGCGCTGCTTCCTGGACTCGGGTAGGCGCGCCGGCCCCGGATCGAATCTGCCCGACGGATTAACGACGACGGCCGGTGTGCCGGCCAGCCTGGATCTGGTTTTTAGGCAGTTTTCCACATCCTTCTAGTTGAATACCGGGCTAGTCCACACCTCCCGCCTCAGTTGCACGACTCAGACATTTGAAACACATTCACTATGTTTCACAATTCACACTAGAAGCAGACAGCTGGGGTACACTAATTCCGACCAGGGGGGTACGGTGTGGCGGCAGGACGGGCATCCGGCCACCCCTTACAATTAACATGCCAAATCCGGTTAACCATGGCCGACCCTGCGTAACCGCGGGACAAGACGCAAGCGATAGAATAAAATATAGTTCAGCATACAATATCGTCCATGATGTGCTACAATTCACTGAAATTTCTGCAGGAAGGGTGCCGCAATTGACTGTTGCAAAAGACAGATCATTGTGCCGCACCCTGGGAAGAACTTTGGCGGAGTCTGAAGGCGGAAAGTAGTGGATTTCTGGACAGTGTTACCACAGCAGATGAAACCTGGATGCTTTATCACCAATCTCAAAAGGAAATTTCGAGCACGTAATCACTCCATGGCTTTCCACAGAAACCCGAAAATTCCGCACTAAACCTTACGTAGGAAAAGTCGTTGTGACCTACTGGATAACGCTGGATGCGCCATGAAGTTATTCGCGGACGATGTTGAAGAAGATTACAGGCCTGTATACTGGAGCGAAATGCAGGAAGGTCAGCAGAGAATCGGCAGTTGTTGTAGAGAAAGACAGTTGACGCTGAGAGCAACCAAAATGTAACGCAGTGATCATTAAGTGGTAGAAGATATTTACTGGCTCTTAGCACTAGGGGACTTAACATCTGAGGTCATCAGTCCCCTAGAACTTAGAAATACTTGAACCTAACTAAACTAAGGACATCACACACATCCATGCCCGAGGCAGGATTCCAATTTGCGACAGTAGCAGTCTCGCGGTTCCGGACTGAATCTCCTAGAACCGCACGGCCACCGAGGCCGGCGAAGATATTTACTATTGGTCAATTACACTGTAGGTGATAAAGTGCTTGGAACAGCAACTGCAGTAAAATACATCATACCCTGTATTCGGCGGGAGAACGGTGCAGAGATGCCCAACTAACCACAGTAATAGACACTATAAGAGCGGCGTTGAGCGCCACGGTCAGGCTAATTGTTGAAATTTCAAGATGTTTCCTCAAGAGAAGTGACTCTTTACTACCCTCCAAATATGTCTCGCGTTATGATCACTGCGGAAAAAATTGATAAATTTGGTAAAACTCTCTAAAGCCAAGAACGCATGAATATTTATTTATTTACAACAAAGGGTTTCGACGGTTTTTGCTATCATCTTCAGGTCTTCAAAAAATTTTATAACAAAACATATTCATATCGAGTTGGTACACCACACAAAGTTGTTACGCTAGCGGATAAAATGCAGCATATTATACAAAGATTTAAATGAAACATTTAAAATCAAAAAGCACCTTGTGCACATAGTCATTTCCATATATGTAGCGTTCACAGACGATTGTTCCGTAGTAAAAATCTTAGTACGTAATAACACGCGTAGCAGCACATCTTTTTACGTTAGCTGAACATATTCTATCACTGAAGATCCACCTCAGACAGCGTATTAGGAACAAGGTATAATGTGCTACAGTTTAGCCATTAACATGACAACTTGGCGTGGGGCTGCAGCTCAAAATGAACACGTTTCACAACAACAATTTTTGAAGACCTGAAGAGGACAGCAAACTCTGTCGAAATAGTTTGCTGTAGATAAAGACATATTTATACGACCTTGGCTTTTGAAATATTTTACCAAGTAAAACAGATCGCTCCTTCTGCTTTCTCAGCGAGAGAACATTCAATAGAGAAATTATCACACGGAGACATACAATCCTTTCTCCCACGTAGCTTTCGTGAGTGGAACATAACCAAGAAGAAAAGATTTTGGTGCCAGAATTACCCTCCACTGCACACCGGGATGTGGTTTGCGGAATATATACGTAAATACAATTATGAAATTTTATTGCTTGGTACACCCATCTTACTACACTTCGTCCAGAATGACTTCGGACGATTCAGAGAAGCGCTGGAAGGCAAGAATTTCAGAAGCGATGAAGAGCTGAAAACCACGGTGCAAGAGTGGCCGCATCCGCAACTAAAAGAATTTTTCTCGTGAGTTATCCATGCACTTCGAAGTAGCAGAATGTGTGACTGGTTTGATCCTGCCCGCCACGAATCCTTCTCCTGTGCCAGCCTCTTCATCTCAATGTAGCTCTTGCACCCCACGTCCTATTTATTCAATGTATTCCAGTCTCTGCCTTTCCCTACAGCTTTTACCCTCTACGGAGCCCTCTAATATCCTATTAGTTATTCCCTGATGTGTCAACGCAGGTCGCATCATCCTGCCTCCATTTCTGATCAGTGTTTTCCACATGTTCCTTTCTGCACCCATTCTGTATGGAACCTCCTCATTCCTTATCAGTCCATCTAATTTTCGGCATTTCTCAATAGCACACATCTCAAACGCTTCGATTCGTTTCTTCGCCACTTTTCCTACAGTCCATAATTCGCTAACGTACAATGCTGAGCTCCAAACTTACATTCTGATAGATTTCTTCTTCATATAAAGACCTATGTTTAACACCAACAGCCTTATTTTGGCCAGGAATGCTTTGTTTGACTGTGACAGTCTGCGTGTGACGCCTTCCTTCTTCGAAGATCTTCGGTTATTTTGCTTCTAAGGCAGCTGAATTCTTCTACTTCGTGGTCACTGAGGTGATACCGAAGAATTAAGGCTTTCCTTTGGAGCGCCCTCGTACACTGCCAGACGTAAACACTACGAGGCAGACACCTGGCTGGCTTCGGCTGCGCTCCCGCCGGCAGCGCCCAGATGCACCCGCCGCTGCGCTCGAGGTCCCGCTAGGCACCGCTACCCGGCCTGGACTGGGCTGGAAGGGGCCCCTGGAGCCCTGGAGTGGGCGCTGCTGAAAGCGAGCAGTGTGGCCGGCCGTCGACCCCGCCTGGCACCTGCAGGCGCGATGCGCGATGCACGGCCGACTCGCTGACGTCACCTGCATCGATTCCGCATCTGCACGGCCGACAGGTATAACCGTTACTGACCTCGCATGTTAACCTGGATGCACGCCAACCAGGAGCAGATATACACTGACTAGCCAGAACATGACCACCTGCTTAATAGGTTGTTGGTCCATCTTTGGAACGCCATTGTTGTTGCTGTGGTCTTCAGTCCAGAGACTGGTTTGATGCAACTCTCCATGCTACCCTATCCTGTGCAAACTTCTTCATCTCCCAGTACTTACTGCAACCCACATCCATCTGAATCTGCTTAGTGTATTCATCTCTTGGTCTCCCTCTACGATTTTTACCCTCCACGCTGCCCTCCAATGCTAAATTTGTGATCCCTTGATGCCTCAAAACATGTCCTACTAACCGCTCCCTTCTTTTTGTCAAGTTGTGCCACAAATTTCTCTTCTCTCCAATTCTATTCGATACCTCCTCATTAGTTATGTGATCTACCCATCTAATCTTCAGCATTCCTCTGTAGCACCACATTTCGAAAGCTTCTATTCTCTTCTTGTCTAAACTATTTATCGTCCACGTTTCACTCCATACATGGCTACACCCCATACAAATACTTTCAGAAACGACTTCCTGACACTTAAATCTATACTCGATGTTAACAAATTTCTCTCCTTCAGAAATGATTTCCTTGCCAGTGCCAGTCTACATTTTATATCCTCTCTACTTCGACCATCATCAGTTATTTTGCTCCCCAAATAGCAAAACTCATTTACTGCTTTAAGTGTCTCGTTTCCTAATCTAATTCCTGCAGCATCACCCCCTATTTAATTCGACTACATTCCAAAATTCTCGTTTTGCTTTTGTTGATGTTCATATTATATCCTCCTTTCAAGACCCTGTCCATTCCGTTCAGCTGCTCTTCCAAGTCCTTTGCTGTCTCTGACAAATTTACAATGTCATCGGCGAACCTCAAAGTTTTTATTTCTTCTCCCTGGATTTTAATACCTACTCCGAATTTTTCTTTTGTTTCCTTTACTGCTTGCTCAATATACAGATTGAATAACATCGGGGAGAGACTACAACCCTGTCTTACTCCCTTCCCAACAACTGCTTCCCTTTCATGTCCCTCGACTCTTATAACTGCCATGTTGTCTGCTCCCGGGGCCTTGTTTCGACTTAGGTCTTTCAGTGCTCTGTCAAACTCTTCACGTAGTATCACATCTCCTATTTCATCTTCATCTACATTCTCTTCCATTTCTATAATATTGTCAACAAAATCGCCCTTGTATAGACGCTCTTTATACTCCTTCCATCTTTCTGCTTTCCCTTCTTTGCTTAGAATTGGGTTTCCATCTGAGCTCTTGATATTCATGCAAGTGGTTCTCTTTTCTCCAAGGGTCTCTTTAATTTTCCTGTAGGCAGTAACTATACGGCACCTATTTTGCATACCATCGAGTCTACAATTTGTTGGTAGGTTTTTGGAGGTATGGGCATCAGGTACCTGCACACACACGTCAAGTAAGTCCCGTAAATAATGGGCCGCTGATACATGTACGTGGAGATAGCGCCCCGGTAGCGACCCAGAAGGGTTCCATCTGATTCACATCAGGCCATTTTGGTTGCTTGAACGTCAACGTGATTTCACATTATCATGATCTTAAAATCACTGTAGCACTTTTCTGGCTTCGAGCAAGGACAGCTACATTGCTGACAGATGTTATCGCCGTCAGGGAAGACATCAAGCACGAAGAGATGCAGGTAACCCGCAGCTGAAATGATGTCTTCGATCGCTAACACATGTACCATGCAAGCGCAGGAGAATATTTTCCATAGCATAATGCTGCTCTTACCAGCCTGCGTCGGTGGCGCGGTGCGTGTTTACAGCGTTTGTGGAGACGACCACCGACCTGGTGTAGCAAGAAAAATGTCTCATCCGCAGAGCTGACACGTTTCCAGTGATAGACGGTCGAATGCCGAAGGTCCCGTGCCCAGTGCTTCTTCAACTTATACACTCCTGGAAATGGAAAAAAGAACACATTGACACCGGTGTGTCAGACCCACCATACTTGCTCCGGACACTGCGAGAGGGCTGTACAAGCAATGATCACACGCACGGCACAGCGGACACACCAGGAACCGCGGTGTTGGCCGTCGAATGGCGCTAGCTGCGCAGCATTTGTGCACCGCCGCCGTCAGTGTCAGCCAGTTTGCCGTGGCATACGGAGCTCCATCGCAGTCTTTAACACTGGTAGCATGCCGCGACAGCGTGGACGTGAACCGTATGTGCAGTTGACGGACTTTGAGCGAGGGCGTATAGTGGGCATGCGGGAGGCCGGGTGGAAGTACCGCCGAATTGCTCAACACGTGGGGCGTGAGGTCTCCACAGTACATCGATGTTGTCGCCAGTGGTCGGCGGAAGGTGCACGTGCCCGTCGACCTGGGACCGGACCGCAGCGACGCACGGATGCACGCCAAGACCGTAGGATCCTACGCAGTGCCGTAGGGGACCGCACCGCCACTTCCCAGCAAATTAGGGACACTGTTGCTCCTGGGGTATCGGCGAGGACCATTCGCAACCGTCTCCATGAAGCTGGGCTACGGTCCCGCACACCGTTAGGCCGTCTTCCGCTCACGCCCCAACATCGTGCAGCCCGCCTCCAGTGGTGTCGCGACAGGCGTGAATGGAGGGACGAATGGAGACGTGTCGTCTTCAGCGATGAGAGTCGCTTCTGCCTTGGTGCCAATGATGGTCGTATGCGTGTTTGGCGCCGTGCAGGTGAGCGCCACAATCAGGACTGCATACGACCGAGGCACACAGGGCCAACACCCGGCATCATGGTGTGGGGAGCGATCTCCTACACTGGCCGTACACCACTGGTGATCGTCGAGGGGACACTGAATAGTGCACGGTACATCCAAACCGTCATCGAACCCATCGTTCTACCATTCCTAGACCGGCAAGGGAACTTGCTGTTCCAACAGGACAATGCACGTCCGCATGTATCCCGTGCCACCCAACGTGCTCTAGAAGGTGTAAGTCAACTACCCTGGCCAGCAAGATCTCCGGATCTGTCCCCCATTGAGCATGTTTGGGACTGGATGAAGCGTCGTCTCACGCGGTCTGCACGTCCAGCACGAACGCTGGTCCAACTGAGGCGCCAGGTGGAAATGGCATGGCAAGCCGTTCCACAGGACTACATCCAGCATCTCTACGATCGTCTCCATGGGAGAATAGCAGCCTGCATTGCTGCGAAAGGTGGATATACACTGTACTAGTGCCGACATTGTGCATGCTCTGTTGCCTGTGTCTATGTGCCTGTGGTTCTGTCAGTGTGATCATGTGATGTATCTGACCCCAGGAATGTGTCAATAAAGTTTCCCCTTCCTGGGACAATGAATTCACGGTGTTCTTATTTCAATTTCCGGGAGTGTAGATTGAACAGTACCTGCGAAAGACTACATCCTTGTCTTACACTCTTTTCTATTCAGCACTTCGTTCTAGATGTTTCATCCTAATTATTCCCTTTCTGCTCTTGCGCGTGTGGTATATTACTCTTTCCCTATATCTTACACCTGATTTGTTCAGAATTTCAAACATCCTGCAGCATTTTGCACCGTGGAATGCTTTTTCTAGGTCGACAAATCGTATGAGTGAGTTTTGATTTTTCTTAACTCTTATTTCCATTACCGTTAGAAACGTGGAACTGCTTCTTTACTGCCTTTACCTTTCACAAATCCAAAACTGGTCGTCTTCTACAGTATCCTCAAAATTCTTTCCCAGTCACCCTTATCAGCAACTTGGATGGTCCCGTGCCCACTGCAGTCACAATTCTTGATGTCGAGAATCAACATGGGGAGACGTAGGGGTCTTCTGCTTGAGAGTTATTTTCAATAATGTACGACGAAGGGTGTCTTCCGAAACACTTGTACGTGCACCAGCATTATGCTCTTTGGGCAGAGATCACCATCTATCCTACTTTACAGCGCAGAGAAGCCTTCGAACCCCACGTTCTGTGAACAGTCATAGATGTCCAACCATTTAACGTCTAGTGGTAGTTTCACTGTCCTACCTCTTTCTGTAGATGCTCAAGACAGTAGCACGTGAACATTCGACCAGCTTCGCCGCTTTCAAGACACTCGTCTATACGCTCTGCGCAGTAATAATCTTCCCTTTGTCAGAGTCGCTTATCTCAGAGGATTTCCCCATCTGCAGCCCGTGTCTTTGCTAGGGTGATCCGCCATCCGTCTCTTCTCTGCTTTCCTTTCCGCGTCATGTGCCCCCAACGCCACCAGGGGATATCCAACGTCGCGGTGAGCAGCGGTCATGATGTTCTGGCTGTTCACTGTAAAGTTTTAACTCTCATCTCCAAAACCTCAAGTAGCAACGATGAAACTGTCTAGTCAACAGTATTGAGTCAAAGCTATGTAAAGCGGTTCCACCGCTAGATGTCGCGAGAGAAGGACCCGGCCGTGTGGAAAGGGTCCGGGAGTAATGTCTTGTCAGTGGAGGACCAGTAACTGCAGAAGGGCTCAGGCAGATGAGTTCAGTGACTTCGAATGTCGACTAGCCATTGCGTGTCAAGACTAGATTAGATTAGTACTTCTTCCATAGATCACGAATACGACATTTCGTAATGATGTGGAATGTGTCAGGTTAATAAAATGTGTCTATACAAGATATTACGTTACACAAAATATTACATGACACTAAATATTTTAAATTTTTTGTGGAGGTTGGGGAAATTACCCATTTACTACATCCAAAAAGTCATCTAATGAGTAGAAGAAGTTGCCATTAAGAAATTCTTTTAATTTCCTTTTAAATGCTATATGGCTATCTGTCAGACTTTTGATGCTATTAGGTAAGTGACCAAAGACTTTTGTGGCAGCATAATTTACCCCCTTCTGAGCCAAAGTTAAATTTGACCATGAGTAGTGAAGATCATCCTTTCTCCTAGTGTTGTAGCCATGTACACTGCTATTACTTTTGAATTCGTTCGGAATATATATAAGTGAATATATATATATATATATATATATATATATATATATATATATATATATTGTGAAGATCTCTAGCTCTTTAAATAAGTGTCTGCAGGATGATCTTGGATGAGCTCCAGCAATTACCGTCTTTCGTGAGTATAGAATTGCAAGTCATTAATATATATTAAGAACAGCAGAGGACCCAAGACCGAACCTTGCGGCACCCCATTCTTGATTGTTCCCCAGTTTGAGAAATCACCAGTTTTTTGCATACTATGTGAACTGCTTACTTCAACTTTCTGCACTCCTCCAGTCAGGTATGATTTAAACCATTTGAGCACTGTCCCATGCATACCACAGTATTTGAGCTTATCTAGAAGTATTCCATGATTTATACAATCAAAATCCTTTGATAGATCACAAAAAATCCCAACGGGTGACTTCCGGTTACTCAGAGCATTTAATATTTCATTAGTGAAGGTATATATAGCATTTTCCGTTGAAAAACCTTTCTGGAAACCAAACTGACATTTTGTTAAAAGTTTTTTTTACAAAGGTGTGAAGCTACTCTACAACACATTACTTTTTCATGAATTTTGAATAAGGCAGTCAGAAGAGAGATTGGGCGGTAGTTGTTGACATCAGACGTTGACAGTGAATAACACATCCATCAGGGACATTGCAACCGTTTCTAAAGCTGCTAGAGTCGTCTATTAGTGACGTGATTATGAAGTGGAAACGTGGAGGAACACCACAACTAAACCAAGAACAGGAAGACCCAAGATACTGCATGGTCGGGCATTGCGGAAAGTGGATGTAAAAACTACATGAAATCGGTGGAAGTAATAATTCGTGAGTTCCAAAGTGCTGCTAGTAGTCCAGCTAGCGCAATAACTGTGCGCACAGAGTTTAACAGAATGGGTTACAGTGGTCCAGCATCTCCTCATAAACCACACATTTCTGTAGACAGCGGTAAGCCACGCTTGGGGTTGTGTAAACAGCGATGCCATTGGACAGTGGAAGACTGGGAACGAATGGTCTGGAGCGATGAATCACGCTGTACTCTATTCCAATCCAATGGAAGGATTTGCATGTGTCGAATGATTGGAGAACGTTGCCCGACATAACGTGTACTGCCAATAGAAGTACAGAGAAGCTGGTGTTAAAGTGCAGGAGTGTTTTTCGTGGTTAGGGTGTGGTCCCCTTAATGTGCTCAAGAAATCGGTAAATGTGAAAGAGTACAACACATTTTACAGTATTCTCTATTGAGATCACAAAAGGAACAGTTCTGAGACGATTATACCAGCATGACAATGCAACCCGAGACAAAGCATCTGCGAGGCAACGGTTTGTGGTCAACAACACTCCTGAAATGGACTGGCCGGCCCAGGGTCCCAACCAGTGGAACACCTCTGCGACGAATGAGAACGTTACTTTGCTCCAAACCCCAGCATTCCACATAACTGTCTTCTCTGATTTCGTCTCTTGAGGAAGAATGGGCTACCATTTCTCCAGAAATATTACAGACGTTCAGAGACCTTACTGAAAATGTTCTTTAGCCTTTCTTTTATGGATCCACCGCCGGACGTTGGTACCTTACTAAACAGTACTTTTAAGCAAATTCTTATTTATGAGCTGCTGTGTAGTGATTATTACTCAAAATGTTCATAATGTACTCTTAACTTTTATTGAAAGCAATGTAAGGCTATTTATTTTAACCAGAATTAAGAAAGCAAAGTACGCGCAATACAGCGATGCTATGTCAACCATGCTTTCAAGAAAAAATTATCTATGTAAAAAAAAAAATGAGAACAAACGTTGAAGATTGTTTTAGTTATTCCCTCTTCCCTTCCCGATCGCTGAATGCTACAACTGTAACTTCACCGCACTGTATCATTTTCATGAATAATAACATTGTGTTTGATTCCAGACTGCACTATTTCAGTGAGCTAATTTCTCTCTCTGCGTTGACTGATGGATGAAAATAACTTTTCGGCCCCTTTAATTAAGTTGGAGGGGTCCGTCTAGCGGCGAACGATTGAGCGCCATTAATGCTCTGTCGATAGCCATTTTATTACTGGAAGTCAAGCCTGAATTTTAATATAGAGTCCGGTAATCTTTTCTAAAAACATTTTCCTGTGCGAGAATATTAATTAACTTAAGCAGTCATGCGTCACCAAACATACCGATAACCAACACCTACTTCACTTTATTAAATGAAAGGAAATACACAAATAGTTAAAGAGGAAATTTAAGAAAAGTAGTTAAAATTAGAATTGGTGATTAGATTTGGAAAGTAAAGCATTTTTTGTTCCACTGGCGTTGATTTGGATCCTTTCGGTGTGTGCTTTTAAAAATACCATCGCCACGAAAACCAAATGAGCTGTAAGGTAGGAACCACTTCAGTCCCCAGCAGAGTTCTAGACACCATAAAGGGGAAGGGTTGACGCACCCCGTAGTAACGTCCACCAATAAGTGACCGGATGCGATTGACGAGACATTCGGATAAAAGAGTAAATTACGATACTTGCCGGCGGTATTGACCAGTGACTTAGTTACCATGCGGCATAGTACGTAAACAACATGGCGACTATGACGTCGTATCATTGGCGACATACTGGAACACCAAAAACATGGACGAGAGTTTACTAAGGCGGGAAAACAATTATTCCAATTACTAGTGCGACTAATACATAGAAAGAGGACAAACGTGTGTTGGAAAGACAAATAATTGAGTATAAAAAAACAATTTCTACTGTTGTAATGGACATCACGACACACTCTACCAATTAAAGAATTATCTATAGTAAATGAAGCGCGTAAGCTACACAGCTCAGATGGAGATTGCGATACACAGTTATGAATATTCGTACTGATTAATAATGTATGGAAGGAAGGAAGACTGATTTTATCCCGTCGACATCGACGTCATTAGAGACGGATCACAAGCTCGGATTTTGTCAAGGATAGGGAAGGAAATCGGCCGTGCCCTTCCAAACGAACCATGCCGGGATCGTCGGATGCGAGTTTTGAACCATCGTCCTTCCGAATGCGAGTCGAGTGTGCTAACCACTGCTTCACCGATGGTTGGTGTATCAGAAGGGTTTCACAAGAAATACATTAACTATTACTGAGGGTATTTTTGTTCCGTCGATACAACTACAAGAAAATGCGTTTTTTTTTTCTTTTCCACACGCCGCGTTTCGCTTTATTGAAGTAAAGCATCATCATTGGTGGTAATTTCTGCTTGGTTTTTCGCCTAAATCAGGACATATCGTCTGCTAGCACGTCTTTGGTTTCTTTTTTCGTTAGACACTGATACCATGTGGTCTAATTTTTCACTGCTTTGGAGAACAATTCATTTTTTTAAGTTTTACTGAGCCTACTTTTTCGTACACCACTGTTTACTGTGTACCATCACCTTAACAGATGATGGACAGGTGTTTGCTGATTTTCCTTTGTTATCTTTGTTCCTTTGTCTCGGGCTAATAGCGGCAAACCCAATATTTGTCCGTTGTGCCTAGTCGGCTATAGAAAAAACCTGAATTGGCCTTACACATCTGGAACATGGCAGTTAATGCCTCGTCTTGACAGACTTTTTGGCTGAGTACTTGAATAATGATAACAAAACCAGCCGCTGTATTGGAAGCTACCGTCGTTTATTCTTCTTAATACATGATACCAGTTTCGGCAATACATGGTGTCATCTTCAGGACCCGAACGTAACCTATCGTCCACAAGCGTTTTCATGTGCGATGAACAGAATAGTATGCAGCGGGCCAAAATTCACTGGACCTCTTACCTTCCATGCCAGCAATAAGCCCAGCATGGTCCAATGAGTGTCAGCAGGGGTAGAACCCAGAGGCCGCCGACTTTCATAGTGTTCAAAATATCCAACAATATGTTGAAAACTGTTCCGCAGCTGATTCTCACTTACTCCAATATCGTACGATTGTGATACGCTGGCCTTCGAACACCAGGATCTCTTGGAATTCCCGACTCTTGACAGATACAGTGGTTGGACAAAATTACGCGAACACCTCGAGAAATACTTGCTTGAACGTAAATGCAGATGCTATCCTGCAGACTGCGCTGTCGTACTTGACTACGAACGGTGGCTGGCCAATGTCCTCAGTACGTTGCAAGTGTCATTCGTGGTCAGAGCAGCGTTCTGTGTGGTTGTGAACACATATGTCGGAGCTAATTGAATCCGAACGGGGGGAAGTTGTTGCCGCTCATATTGTGGGTGCTGCCGTAAGCAAGGTAGCCGAAGTGTTTCGTTTCGTGTTTCAAGAGGCACAGTGTCGAAGATTTACACTGCATACAGAGGAAACCGAAGAAATACCGTCCTCTAAGTCACGACGAAGGCGAAAGTGCGTGCTGAGCGAATGTGATGGACGATCATTGAAGAGGACTGTGAGGAGAAATAAGGGGACGACAGTTGCAAAAGTTGCTGCAGAACTGAATGTAGCACTCGAAAAGTGTCAGCTCCAAAAGAAGTAGCGAGCAGGGCGAGCTAGAATTCGAAAACGATTCATCAGTGATACAAAAGCCCGTAACAGGAAAACCGTGGTGAGGACAGCCACATCGTGGAATTCCATGGACTCTATGGTTACTGTACAAGGTCACATTACTGCCAAGGATTATGTGAGCATTTTGGTTGATTCGATCCATGCTATTGAACAGTGTCTGTTAGCTGATAGTGATGCTGTGTTCTGAGACGACAGGGTACCTACTGACACAGTTCGTATCCTCCGGGACTTGTTTTGTGAGCACGAAGATGAACTGTAGCATCTCTCCTGGTCCACCAGTTACCACATCTTAGTACTACTAAGCCTTTGTGGCCTAATTAGGAGAGAAGGGAGCTTTATCGTCATCCACCTCCATCATCGTTACCCTTTACTTGCCAGTATTCTGCACGAAGAATGGTATAAGATTCCCTTGAACACCATAGACGACCTGTATTTATCCATTCTGAGACTACTGGAAGCAGTTTTGAATGGCAACGGTTTTGCTACTCCTTATTAAGCACGGTCACATGTTGCGTTTCCATATTTTTGTCCACCCTGCAGGTCGCCCGCCACTTCAAAAAATGGTGGTACACTTCCATCGTCTCAGCATGGATTGTTGAAATGGTGTTTCGCATCAGGTGCAGAAGACTTACCGCCGGATACTTCAGTTCGTTTCGGATTCCCTAGCCGCTTGCTACGGTACTGTGGTGAGGAGATTTAAATGAGAACCAGGACTCCAAACATACATCCGTAATTAAACAATAAATTAAGTAATAAACTTTATTATTACAAGTGATATTGGAAATTTGTGGGACCAAACTCCTGAGGTCATCGGTCCCTAAGCCTACACACTACTTAATCTAACTTAAACTAACTTACGCTATGGACAACACACACACACACACACACACACACACACACACACACACACACACACACACACACACACACACACACACACACACACACACCCATGCCCGATGGAGGACTCGAGAGCCACCACCGACAGTGGGGGGGGGGGGGGGGGGGGGTGGCGCACGGACCGTGACAACGCGCCCTAGAGCGCGCGGCTACCCCGCGCTGCCACAAGTGATATTGAAAATTATATGAACATACTGCGTATATGCTGTGACTAAGACGAATACTTATCACATTAAATACATAATTTATTTTTAAAACAATCTGAACAATCTGTAGGATATTTTGTAAAAATAATCCACTGTATATATACTGGGTGAAAGTTATTTAAACCGACATACCCTCTGAGGTTGCACGGGACGCCAAAACAAATATTTCTCTCTAATCTCATAATCACCTGTGAGTGTTTTCTTAATCCGGGCCTGCCGGAGTGTCCAAGCGGTTCTAGGCGCTACAGTCTGGAACCGCGCCACCGCTACGGTCGCAGGTTCGAATCCTGTCTCGGGCATGGATATGTGTGATGTCCTTAGGTTAGTTAGGTTTAAGTAGTTCTAAGTTCTAGGGGACTGATGACCTCAGAAGTTAAGTCCCATAGTGCTAAGAACCATTTAAACCATTTTTTTTTAATCCGGAAAAGGGCGTAATCGCTCTCAGCACTCGTGCAATTGTGCATAAGATGGGGAATCAGCTGAATATACGAACCGTCCTTCATTAGGAAATGTTACATCCATTTCACTTGCAGCATGAGCACAACCTGGAACCAAGCCACTATCCACTCGGAGCACAGTTTCCGCAGTGGCACCTGGAACAGTGGCAAATGCTTACCACATTACCATCCTATATGCTGTTTATGGCAAATGCTTCCCGCATTTCAATCCTGTATCCTGTTTACAGATAAAGCAACGTTCGCGCGTAATGGAGTCCACAATTAGCATGTTTTGCAGGGGGTTAATTCACATACCACATTTACTCGCGCACTTCCCTCTCAGTTCTGCGTGAATGTTTTGGCATATGTTGTTGGTGACTGTTTAAATCCGCCATATCACCTAACTAGGCTATTAAATGACACGCATTATACTACAGTTTTCTCACCACAACCTTGCCACAGTTGCTGGATGATGTGCCACTCGCTACAAGACAGCGTATTTGGCTCCAGCATGACGGGTAGCCGGCATATGTCAGTCGCCCTGTGCATCGATTCTTGAACCGACAGGTTCTAGTAAAGTGGTTTGGCAGAGGTGGTCCTGTACCACTCCCTGTTCGATTTCCTGTTTCATCCCTAAAGACTTTTTTGTGTGACGACAGGTGTGCAATTTTGTTTACAAAATTCCTGTTGAATCGGAAGAGGATCTGGTTGCCCGGATAGTAGCAACAGCAGCAGCAGCAGGAACTAAGGACACTCCTACAGTCTTTGACAGTGTTAGACGGAACATGACTGTTTACAAGTCAATGAAGTCATTGTAATTATAGTAGTTGTATTGTGCTAATGTTGTTGTCTTTTGGTAATACAGAACTAAAACTCTTTTGTCTTACTTTTTTATGTCGCAAGAAAAAACTGATTTCATTGTCCTATTTGACCTCCCAGAGTGTGTTAATGTAGTTAATTTTCATTCAGAAAAAACTACCGGCTTAAAAGATGCCAACAGGAAAATATGTTATTAGAGAAAAATACCTGTTTTGTCAGTTTGAATAATTTTCACCCTGTGGGTTAGTATGCGCCTCACTTCATTAAAAACAGACATTGCCAAAACACGACACGAACGGCGTCAGAGTTTTAAAAATAAGACCTATGCAGCACATGTCGAAGTATAATAATGATGATACTCGACAGATACGTGACAGCTGCAGAATACCGTGTGTTTAAATGAAGGATACTTATCAGACGGTCGGGAAACACGACTTACGGGGAGGAATTTGAGATCCGACATCCACAAAGTGGAAGAAGCACTTGGCTCGAGAAAGCTGCGAGTTTGCCTCCACCTGCGGTCTTGGAAGAAAGAACGCAAAGGAAACACGCTACAAACTCGAAGAACAGCATTTTTTTGTTTCTCTGGAGACCAAAAGAGAATTACTGCTGTGATTGTTGCCTCCGGCAGCTTCCCTCCTACGGTCTGTTTGATGTTGCGAAATGAAAGTGCGGTAGCCACCCGCGCCGAGCCGCCTTCCGCGCTACCCGTCTGTCATCGACCACACCCCTCCCCCCCTTCCCCTCCCCCCCAACCCCTCTCGTTTCACCCACACACCATCAGCCGGTAGAATTTCTCCCCTCTCCCTCTCCCTCTCCCCCCCACCGTACCTCCTCATGGTTGGTTTGAAGTCCAGCGTTTAATTAAAAGTTGGTATTTCTCTGGCACACAAACACAAACAAACACACACACACACACACACACACACAAACGAAGCTCCAGGCTGCGGAAAAACGGTCCGTTACCCCAGCTCATTTGCTTGTTTGTTAGTGGGGGAGCCCCGTGCGTTTATACGATACACGGATTCCGTTTCAATGCAGCGGCTCCCAAATCCCTTCCGCACGAGCAAACAAGTAAAGTGTGAGGAAAATGAAACCTGTCTATGTGTACTGTTGCTGAATGCAACTTTCTACGCGATTTGACTTAATCCGCATTACGTGCTCTATCGGTGCGTGTTCTCTCGTTTCAGTCCCCTCATTTGAAAGCACATGCTGCTTGAACAGCTACACCTACATCTACATACATACACCACGAGCTACCGAACAGAGCTCGGGGGTGGGTACCTTATACCACTAATATTCATTTTCTTTTCTGTGCAACTCGCAAATAGAGCGAGGGAGGAACGATTGCTCATATCCCTTCCTAAGAGCCTTAATTTCTCCTACCGTCTAGCATTATGCTAGATGGAAAGACTTCTGGAGACACAGTAATCATGTACTGTGCTCTCCGAGGGGAAAGCCTCTCAAAAGACTGTTCAAATGTGTGTGAAATCTTATTTGACTTAACTGCTAAGGTCATCAGTCCCTAAGCTTACACACTGCTTAACCTAAATTATCCTAACGACAAACACACACACCCATGCCCGAGGGAGGACTCGAACCTCCGCCGGGACCAGCCGCACAATCCATGACCGCAGCGCCAAGGCCGCTCGGCTAATCCCGCGCGGCTAAAAAGAATGTATACTATACATAACTCACATTTGGGGGAGTGGGGTGACTATGTTGAGCAATAAATATGTAAACACGAAGAATAAGGACTAGAAAGTTAATAAAGTTGGTTTTACCTATAAAGCTTTAAGAAAAAATTCTGAGGCACTATTTTTCAGCATGCTCTCGTAATAAACCTGTACAAGCAGACACGTACTGCAGACAGGTTGTCCGGAGTTACGAGACAGAATAAACGATACCAGCTAATGATGTAGCTGATACAGCTTATTCCAAGACATCGCCGACATATGTTTAGAGAATCAGTCACACAGGGTTCATTTTACGCAACACGTTTCTCTCTCGCTCAGTAACGTATTCTTCCATCTCTTTCTGCACTTTACTATATACATAAAGACTGATTGATATTTCACGCGATATCTGCCATAAGAGTCATACCTCTGTAAGTATTCCTGCATTTCTCTGCAATTATTAAGCATTTTGACTTCTCTATATACAAGGACTTCATCTGAAAATTGGATTATGGACATTCTGATGATTTCTCGTACAGACACACGCCTTATTCCCGCAACTTTACTCGCGGATGCGTACGTCACATGTATTTCATACTTACAGGATGATTATGAGTTTATGCAAACCACAACACCTTCAAAAACCGTGCAAGATTTTCGTATTCTTTTGCCCTACAGGAAAAATGAACACCGCCATTTTGAAAGAAATTTAATTCAGTTGTATTTTGTACAGGTATAAGTTTTCGCTGGAGACGACGGTTTCCGTTTTATTCAAAGAAAACGTGTTTGAAGGTCAGTTTTATACGTTTTTCTTGAATGATTCGAAAATTGTTACCACCAACGAAAACGTATCCCAGTACAGAATTCAACTGCATTAAATTTTCAACGAAAAGATCTAGCTCATTTTTTCTGTACGACAAATAGTTTGCACATAGCGAGCAGGAGAATATTAAAATGTCGCACGTGCTTTTTGAAGGCATTGCGGGTTGCACAAAGCCCGTAGGCAGTGGGCAACTGAATCACACTGTATAAGGAACAGTCAAATGAAAACGTGATCGATGGAAAGAAAGCAAGTGAACTGTCTATTATTTCAAAAGTAATCGACATAACTGTTAATACATTCATCCCAGTGTGAGTCAAGGCGGTCAGTGGCTTAGTGTTTTTTCTTTTTTTTTTTTTTTTTTTTTTTCTGTCTTCCAGTCTTCTGACTGGTTTGATGCGGCCTGAGACGAATTTTGCCAACCTCTTCATCTCAGAGTAGCACTTGCAAACTACGTCCTCAATTATCTCCTGAATGTATTCCAACCTCTGTCTTCCTCTACAGTTTCTGACCCCTACAGCTCTCTGTAGTACCACGAAAGTCAGTCCCTGACGTCTTAACAGATTTCCTATCATCCTGTCACTTCTCCTTGTCAGCGTTTTCCACACATTCTTTTCCTCTCCGATTCTGTGCTGAACCTTCTCATTCCTTACCTTAGCAGTCCACCTAATTTTCAACATTCGTATATAGCACCACCTCAAATGCTTCGATTCTCTTCTGTTCTGCTTTTTCCCACATTCCACGTTTCACTACCATACAATGCTGCACTCCAAACGTATTTTCTCAGAAAGTTCTTCCTCAAATTAATGTCTATGTTTAAAGTAGACTTTTCTTGGCCAGGAATGCACTCTTTGCCAGTGCTAGTCCGCTTTTGATGCCCTCCTCGCTCCGACTGTCATTAGTTATTTTACTGCCTAGATCGCAGAATTCCTTTACTTCATGTACTGAGTGATCATCAATGCTGATGTCAAGTTTCTCGCTGTTCTCATTTCTGATACTTCTCAATACTTCCGTCTTTCTTAGATTTACTGTCAATCCATGTTCTGTGGTCATTAAACTGTCAATTCCTTGCAGAAAACAGTGTAATTCTTCTTCACTTTCATTCTGGATCGCAACGTCATCAGCGATTTATGTCATTGATACCCTTTGACTTTGAATTTTAATTAAATTTCTGAGCCTTTCTTTTATTTCCATTCGATGTACAGATTGATCAGTAAGGCCGAAAGACTACATTTCTATCTTACACCCTTTTTAATCCGACCATTTCGTTTATGGTCGTCCACTCTTATTATTCCCTCTTGGTTCTTGTACGTATTGTATATTATCCGTCTCTCGCTACAGCCTACCCGTATTTTTCTGAGAATTTCGAACACCTTGCACCATTTTACGTTGTCGACCGCTTTTTCTAGTTCGACAAATCCTTTGAACGTGTCTTGATTGTTCTTTAGTCTTGCTTCCATTATTCAACCGCAACTTGAGAATTGTATCTCTAATGCCTTTACCTTTTCTAAAGCCAAACTGATCGTCATCTAGCACATCCCCAGATTTCGTTTTGATTCTTCTATATATAATTCTTCTCAGCAACTTGGATGCATGAGCTGTTAAGCTGATTGTGCGATAATTCTCGCTCTTCTCAGCTCTTGCAGTCTTCGGAATTGTGTGGATGATGCTTTTCCGAAAGTCAGATAGTATGTCGCCAGACTCATACATTCCACACACGAACATGAATAGTCATTTTGTTGCCACTTCCCCCAATGATTTTAAAAATTCTGGTGGAATGTTATCTATCCATTCTGCCTTATTTGATCTTAAGTCCTTCAAAGCTCTTTTAAATTATGATTCTAATATTGGATCCCCTATCTCTTCTAAGTCGACTCCTGTTTGTACTTCTATCACATCACACAAATCTTCCCTCTCGTAGAGGCCTTCAATGTACTTTTTCCTCCTATCTGCTCTGTGCTCTGTATTTGACAGTGAAAAACCGGTTACACTCTTAATGTTATCACCCCAGCTTTTAATTTGACCGAATGTTGTTTTGAGTTTCCCATATGCTGAGCATCTGCACGTAGCATCGGAGAGCAAATAATGGACACCGTGTAACAGTTTGTGTCAATCCAGACCGTTGGCTCGGAGACTGGCGTCAGCTGGAATAGTATGTTACCGTCCCATGTCCAGTACGCCGTTAACACCACAAGACAAACGGTTGTATTTGGATTGATGCTGTGACTGTGGAGCACTGATTATTGTGAAATGGCATGGTACTGTGTTCGACGATGTATCGCGGTCCTGCAGTGCTCTCGATGGCCATCGTCGTCGAGTGTGGCGGCGACGTTTGGAGAGGTCCCATTATTGGAAAGTTTTGGAGAAGACCAGCGATGTTAGTCCTAGTGTCATGGCGTGAGGAGTAATTGGGTATGACATCATGTCATGGCTGGGATTATTGAGGGAACTCTGGCACGACAACGGTACGTCACGGACATCCTGAGTCCTCATGCTACAGCATCGTGGTGCCATTTCTCGACAAAACAAGGCTCATCTACACAACTTACGTGACCAGCAAGCTCCACAGATCTGTCGCCGATAGAACATGCGTGGTACCAGCTCGGAAACCACTTCATCCCAGTGCCTATATCCATCGATTTCAAGGACCGGTTATAACACTTGTGGGCCAGCTTGCCACAGGAGAAGACACAACGTCTTTACAAAAGCCTTCCTAGCCCAACCTGTTCATGCATTAAGGACAAGGTGAGTGCGACGTCATGCTGATACGTGGAGTCATGCTGTCAAGTTATTTGTAAATTTAACTCGATTTCACAATTTTGTTTCCTCCTCTCCTTCTGCATGCTTTACCTGACAGTGTACAATAAAACACGGATGTACGGCTATCTGATAAAGTGTCAAGTTAGATATGTTTAATACATCAGGAAGCAAAACGTTAAAATGACTTTTTCTACAGTGCTGAGTAACGTTTATGCAGCAGCAGCTGGTGTGCATGAACGTGTCTTTAGTGTAGCGCCACCTTGGAAAAGAAATTTTAGCCAAGAGTTACTGGTAGGAAGCTTGTATAAAAGAAATGTGAGACCTAACATTGTGGTAGTCAGGTCAAGTACTCTCGAAAAACTCCTTTCGAAGCGTCTTCTACGGAGGCAGAGGAGCAGCAGCGCCGCGTTAAGGGGCCTACGAAGCGAGCAGGCTCGTTCCAGCCCGTTTTAAGCTGGAGTTCCGGGCGTGCCTGAGGTGGCACCGGCAGATTTGCCTCCAGCCAGGTCGGCGGCCGCATGCTCCAGTCGCCGGGGACCGCGTGGTTGGCTGCCCTGCATTCCAGCCGGCACTCGCCGTGCTTCCTGGAATCGACACAGAGGACTCACTGGAATAGCCGATTAACGTTGACCTAATAGTGAAATAACTTGCTGTCGGCCCGCAACAAGCTACTACAGAAGACGATCTGCAACGTACGTAGGTTTAAGCTATAGAGAAAGACGGGTACGTGTACAAGAACCAAGCGGGGAACGGAAGACAATGAGACAGCGTTTTCGAATTAAACAGGGAGTAAGGCAGGGATTCAGTCTTTCTGCCATATACAAGAACAACCCTGCTGCTTCATCCCTGATTATCAACACTCGTACTCCGTCGCATTTGTGCCAACACTTCCTCCGATCCCTCCCGTCCACCCCACCTCCAATACAACAAGAACTTGTAAGTAGGCTGTTCAGGTTTTAATGTTGGTAACGCCACGTAGCGCTCTGTATGAAAATCACTGACTGTGCTGTGTGCAGTCTGTGGCTGGTTTGCATTGTTGGAATATTCGCTATTGTAGTGTTGGGCAGCTGGATGTGAACATCGCGTAGCACTGCGCAGTTTGGGATGAGCTGCCAGCAGTGGTGGATGTGGGAAGAGAGATGGCAGAATTTTGAGAGCGGACAATCTGGACGTGTGTCCGCCAGAAAAAGGAAATTTGTAAGACTGGATGTCATGAACTGATATATATATATATATATATATATATATATATATATATATATAATGAGTTTTGAACACTATTAAGGTAAATACATTGTTTGTTCTCCATCAAGATCTTTCATTTGCTAACTACGCCTGTAGTAGTTAGTGCCTTCAGTAGTTAGAATCTTTTATTTAGCTGGCAGTATCGGCGCTCGCTGTATTGCAGTAGTTCGAGTAACGAAGATTTTTGTGAGGTAAGTGATTCACGAAAGGTATAGGTTATTGTTAGTCAGGGCCATTCTTTTGTAGGGATTATTGAAAGTCAGATTGAGCTGCGCTGAAAAGATAGTGTGTGTCAGTTTACTGTTGATAAGAATAAGTAAAGAGAGAAATGTCTGAGTACGTTCAGTTTTGCTCAGCTGTTTGAAAATCAAATAACGTAAGAGGTTTATCAGCACAGTCATTTATTATTTTCAAAAGAGGACTTTTCAAACTCTATGTGCTGTCCCAACGAAACTTCAACCGCGTCCCATCTATCTGATCACAAAACCAGCCCAGAATACTCCCCGGCCTTCCTGCTTTAACAGAATGCACTCCTTCCTGTGTATGTCAGGACTCCTCTTCATCCCTTCCACCACTATCCGCCTTCTCATTACCTGACTATCCACATTCCCTTTCCCACGCTCAATTCGAAATCCTCCTCCACAATTCTTCTATGGAAACTTCATTGATTTCGGTACATTATTTGTTGATTTCGCCCTAAAATTGACGTGACATGTATTCCAAACATTCATCCTCCGACAACTCCCCTCAGCAAACGCTCACAACCAGCCCAACAGTGCAATATTTTCAGTTACATATTTTAAAGAAAACAAGAATATTTTACTTTAAATATTCACCATAAAAACATCCGTTTCAATAATTTTAAAAGTATGAACATATTTTATATTTCTAAATTAGTTTAAAAACTGTTTTGGTATATTTTTATAATTTATGTTCTCACCTGCCGAGTGGCACCGTGACTCTGTCAGCGCATCCTGGCCCTAAACGACACGATGGTTCAAATGGCTCTGAGCACTATGAGACTTAACATCTGAGGTCATCAGTCCCCTAGAACTTAGAACTAATTAAACCTAACTAACCTAAGGACATCACACACATCCATGCCCGAGGCAGGATTCGAACCTGCGACCGCAACAGTCGCGGGGTTCCGGACTGAAGCGCCGAGAACCGCTTGGCCACTTCGGCCGGGCCTAAACCACACGATAATAAAATAAGAATAAAGGAGAAGCTGCTCAAACTAAACATTTAAGAAGAAATGACGGAAATAAAATAGAAGTTCAAGACTGACATTAAATTTCATGTTGAAATGATATCAAACCGAGTGAGGTAGAGCAGTGATTAGTACACTGGACTCGCATTGGGGAGGACGACGGTTCAAATTCGCGTGCTTCAGGCAGATTCCGGGAGCGTTCCTTTGAAAGGGCAGGGCCGATTTCCCTCCCTAATCCTAGCTTGATCTCCGTCTCTAATGACCTCGTTGTCGGCGGGACGTTAAACACTAGTCTCCAGCTCCTTAAATGATATCAGTGATAAAATTCGTTAATAACATTTCTATCTTTAGTGAACGCGAGGAAGAATTACAGCACCTGTTTTATGCAGTCTAATAAACA
This sequence comes from Schistocerca piceifrons, assembly GCF_021461385.2. Taxonomy (NCBI): domain Eukaryota; kingdom Metazoa; phylum Arthropoda; class Insecta; order Orthoptera; family Acrididae; genus Schistocerca; species Schistocerca piceifrons. Next base: position 1,140,575,875 of record NC_060138.1, read on the forward strand.
CACACACGTCACTAAGAATACATCAAAGAAAGACGAAAGCAACTAGGAGGAGCACAAATTATATTAGCGACAAACTCGACATCTTAATTGTGGCCATGTCATAGACGAAGTGAAGGAAAAATAACGCACTAACGATGAAGCAAGGAGTATGTAAGAGGCACACTAGCAAACGCAAAGATGTTACATCTCGCTGAATAAATTCTACTGTTATCAAACGTTGGTATTAATTGACAGGAAGAAATATCTAAGAATGTACGGCTGGAGCAGAGTATTGTATGGGCAATGGGGAAACCGGAAAAGGAGAGAACCGGAGTGTCTGAGACATGGTGTTACTGATGATTGTTGAAATAAGGTGGACTGATAAGAAAGAACGGGTTGTTTGTCTAATCGACAAGGAAAATATGTCGACAACATTGACTAGAAGAAGGGGCAAGATGATAGGACATGTTTAATGAAATTTAACGCTGTCGAATTATAGCACGCGATCCATTTTCAAAAATAATTTTTCGCACACAAATGTTTTCGTCGCATTTGGTACAGTTGAGCGATGACCGAATTAGACTCTAAAGACTCCAGGTCGTCAGCTAACGATCATCGTAGTTCCTTCAAATGAACTATACTGCGGCTGATTTTAAATGGCACAGATGGCCGCTAGAGAGCGACTTCACGCGCTGCTTTCGTAACCAGATACTGGCTCCGATGATGAGTCATTAGGGCCGATGCCAGTTAAATGTCAGATTCATAAAATGCGATCAAGATAGTTTCGAATAGACACCAGGGATTGACTTCCATTGCATTAGAGGAACCTATAGAGGGCAAAGAAACTGTAGTTTTTACCCTCTTAGACCTCCCTCTAGTACTCAATGACGTCTTACTACGTATGCTATCACGCTGTCTCTTTTTCTCGCGTGTTCCTCTAAATCCCTATCTTGTCAGTCAACCGAATTTTCAACATTCTTCTACAGCACTATATCTCAGACGCTTCGATTTTCTTCTTTTCTGTTTTCCCCACAATCCTTAATCACTTCCATACACTTCTTTGCCCCAAACGTACATTCTCAGAAATTTCTTCCTGAAAATGTTTGATACTAGGAGACTTACGTTGGTCAGGAATGCCCTCTTAGCCTGTCCTAGCCCGCTTTTCATGTCCTCCTCCTTCGTATGTCATATGTTATTGTCCTCCCAAAGTTGCAGCATTTCTTCACTTCGTCTAATTCGCGGTCTCCAATCTTCATGTTAAGTGTATCGCTAATCTCTTTCTGTCACTTCTCATTGTTTCCGTCCTTCTTCAGTTTACTCTTAATTCAGAGTCTGTGGTCTTTGCACATTGAATCCTATTTGAAGGGCCCTACAGTTCTTCCGGACTTTCAATGAAGATACAAAATAATGAGCAAGTTCCACTATTATACCTTCCTTTTATTTCCATCACATCTTTTTCCGTGTATAGACAGAGCAGCAGAGGCGAAAGACTACATCTTTGTCTTACACTCTTTTTAATCCCAGCACTTAGTTCGTGGCCTTCCATTCTTATCGTTTACTCCTATTTCTTGTACGTATCGTGTATTAGGTTCCACTCCCTATAGCTTACAATTCATCTGCTGAGAATTTCGTACATTTTGCACCATTTTACATTTTCGAAAACGCTTTATAAGACAAAAGTTCGTCCGAATTGTATTGATATTTTTTTTAAAATTTTGCTGCCATTATCTAGAGCAACGTAGAAACTGTTCCTCAAGAGTCTTTTCATGATCATCACATATGGGATTCTTAATTTTCTGTTCCATTCTTGTATATACCCGTATTACTATTGTCTGCAATACAGATAGCTCTCGCGCTTATTTCTTCTTGTTTTGTTTGGAGTATGTAGAATCTAAATGTAGATTATATTTTTTGGAAAGTCTGAGTGGATGTTTCGCAGTTTCTGCAAAACAATGTAGAAATTCTATTGATTTCCATTCCCACCAATTATGAGCTGAGTGCTATTGACAAGGGATTTCAGATCGATTCCGTATTCCTGGATTTCCGGAAGGCTTTTGACACTGTACCACAGAAGTGGCTCGTAGTGAAATTGCATGCTTATGGAATATCGTCTCAGTTATGTGACTGGATTTACGATTTCCTGTCAGACGGGTCACAGTTCGTAGTAACTGACGGAAAGTCATCGAGTAAAACAGAAGTGATTTCTGGCGTTCCCCAAGGTAGTGTTATAGGCCCTTTTCTGTTCCTTATCTATATAAACGATTTGGGAGACAATATGAGCAGCCGTCTTCGGTTGTTTGCAGATGACGCTGTCGTTTATCGACTAATAAAGTCATCAGAAGATCTAAACAAACTGCAAAAAAGATTTAGAAAAAATATCTGAATGGTGCGAAAAGTGGCAGTTGACCCTAAATAACGAAAAGTGTGAGGTCATCCACATCAGTGCTAAAAGGAACTCCTTAAACTTCGCTTCTACGACAAATCAGTCTAATCTAAAAGCCGTAAATTCAACTAAATACCTAGGTATTACAATCACGAACAACATAAATTGGAAAGAACACATAGAAAATGTTGTGGGGAAGGCTAACCAAAGGCTGCGTTTTATTGGCAGGACACTTAGAAAATGTAAAAGACCTACTAAGGAGACTGCCTACACTACGCTTGTCCGTCCTGTTTTAGAGTACTGCTGCGCTGTATGGGATCCTTACCAGATAGGACTGACGGAGTACATCGAAAAAGTTCAAAGAAAGGCAGCACGTTTTGTATTATCGCGAAATATGGGAGAGAGTGTCACAGAAATAATGCAGGATTTGGGCTGGAAATCATTAAAAGAAATGTATTTTTCGTTGCGACGGAATCTTCTCACGAAATTACGATCACCAACTTTCTCCTCCGAATGCGAAAATATTTTGTTGACACCGACCTACATAGGGAGAAACGATGACCACGATAAATTAAGGGAAATCAGAGCTCGTACGGAAATGTATAGGTGATCATTCTTTCCGCGCGCTATACGAGATTGGAATAATAGAGACTTCTGAAGGTGGTTCGATGAACCCTCTGCCAGGCACTTAAATTTGATTTGCAGAGTATCCATATAGATGTAGATGTAGATTTTAGAAATTTCGAAGGAGTGTCTGTGCCTTCCGTGTTACACGTTTTGAACTTTGGATCCCCTATGTATTCCATATTGACTCCCGTTTCTTCCACTGTTTCACCGTTAAACATTTCCTCCCATTCGGAGAAGAGTGCAACGTACTTTATCCAATCAACCGCTCTCTCACCTGCTTTTAACAGTGGAAATACTTTGCCCTCTTAGAATACACTCATCTCATAAACGAGGAAGCGGTGTGAAAGTGCTGCTCTGAAAATGGCTCTGAGCACTATGGGACTTAACTTCTGAGGTCATCAGTCCCCTAGAACATAGAACTACTTAAACCTAACTAACCTAAGGACATCACACACATCCATGCCCGTGGCAGGATTCGAACCTGCGAGCGTAGAGGTCGCGCGGTTCCAGACTGTAGCGTCTAGAACCGCTCGGCCACTCCGGTCGGCTGCTACTCTGAGATCGAGAGGTTGGCACGAGACAGGAATTCATGGTGGGTGCATCGATGCAGTCTGAAGGCTGATAAGCCCCAGCCAACCTGGTGCTGTCGTGCGCTCACTGTGTCACAAGAAACGCTGCTGGGCGCGGTTAGCTGGGAGCTTCAGCGCCGCGCGGCACGCACAGTGCCCAGCTCCTGGCCGGGTTGGGGCAGGCCGGCCGTGCTGCGGATCTGCTCTTGCGGCTGCCGCGGGGCCAGGCGCGGCTCGCAATGACGTCAGCGGCTGGGTCAGGGCGTCCGGGCGGCCGGCAACAAGTGGCCGGGTGGGTGCGTGGCTGGTTGCTCGCCTCGCAGGCGCCGCGCCCTGCACCAGGCGATGACTAAACTCAAACTAGGGGAATCCCACACGGTTCAATTTTGGCTCCACTTCTCGTATAATTTATAAACGGCGTTCCATTTGAGATCGATCAAGGAGAATTGGTACGTTTTGCAGACGATACTAATAGTGAAACATAAACTATTACTTCCGGAACAGTCACAGTTGCTTATAATTTTTCCCGCTATTATGCCGCGTTCTGTAGAAATATTGGAACACGTGAGGCAATACTGACCTTACGACTTATCTTAGAAGAAAGATTAAGGAAAGCCAAACCTACGTTTCTAGCATTTGTAGACTTAGAGAAAGCTTTTGACAATGTTGACTGGAATACTCTCTTTCAAATTCTAAAGGGGGCAGGGGTGAAATACAGGGAGCGAAGGGCTATTTACAATTTATACAGAAACCAGATGGCAGTTACAAGAGTCGAGGGACATGAAACGGAAGCAGTGGTTGGGAAGGGAGTGAGACAGGGTTGTAGCCTCTCCCCAATGTAATTCAATCTGTATATTGAGCAAGCAGTAAAGGAAACAAAATAAAAATTCGGAGTAGGTATTATAATCCATGGAGAAGAAATAAAAACGGTTAGGTTCGCCGATGACATTGTAATTCTGTCAGAGACAGCAAAGGACTTGGAAGAACGGTTGAATGGAATGGACATTGTCTTGAAAGGAGGATATAAGATGAACATCAACAAAAGCAAAACGAGGATAATGGAATGTAGTCGAATTAAGTCGGGTGATGTTGAGGGAATTAGATTAGAAAATGAGACACTTAAAGTAGTAAAGGAGTTTTGCTATTTGGGGAGCAAAATAACTGGTGATGGTCGTAGTAGAGAGGATATAAAAAGTAGACTGGCAATGGCAAGGGAAGCGTTTTTGAAGAAGAGAAATTTGTTAACATCGAGTATAGATTTAAGAGTCAGAAAGTCTTTTCTGGAAGTTTTTGCATGGAGCGTAGCCATGTATGGAAGTGAAACATGGACGATAAATAGTTTGGACAACAAGAGAATAGAAGCTTTCGAAATGTGGTGCTACAGAAGAATGCTGAAGATTAGATAGGTAGATCACATAACTAATGAGGAGTTATTGAATAGAATTAGGGAGAAGGGGAGTTTGTGTCACAATTTGACTAGAAGAAGGGTCGGTTGGTAGGACATGTTCTGAGACATCGAGGGATCACCAATTTAGTATAGGAGGGCAGTCTGGAGGGTAAAAATCGTAGAGGGAGACCAAGAGATGAACACACTAAGCAGATTCAGAAGGATGTAGGTTGCAGTAGGTACTGGGACATGAAGAAGCTTGCACAGGATAGAGTAGCATGGAGAGCTGAATCAAACCAGTCTCTGGACTGAAGACGACCACAGCAACAATAACAACACCTAATAGTGAAAAGTAAACTATTACTTCCGGAACAGTCACAGTTGCTAAAATTTTTCGGGCTATTATGCCGCGTTCGAATGAATTTTGTACTGAAACGTTTCGACCCATTTGCGTAGGAGTAATTGTAGTTTTGTTCAATGTCCAATGCTAATCCTGGCCCGCTGTACCTGCGACCATCTTCAATAAGTTAGGCACTTTATATCTACATACATACCCCACAAGCCATCCTATGGTACTTGGCGGAGGGTACCGTGCACCACTGCTTTAACTGCACTGCAATCTTATAATAAATCCCACCAGAGAGAAAGCAACGAAAGAAATGGTTAAATATGTGTTCCAAGGAATTATTAAATATTTCTCTGAAAATCGACTTCTGTTAGGAAACAGGCATCCCAGCAGTTCTGAGAAAATACACCAGTTTCAACTCTGGACAACAAATATTGTACTGGCAATCGATGCACATGAATAGCAGTCAGTAAACAGGATAGATGTTTCCAACTTTTTTTACTGTACATACTGATGAAAACTTTAACTGGGAGAAATTACTACGATGCTCAAACATTTAAGTTCAGCTACTTTTGCTGTTTGTGTAATCGCCAGTCAGGGAAACCAACTAATCTCAACCTCCTAACATATTCTGCATATTTCCAATCAATAATGAGTTAGGAAATAAAATTCTAGGGTAGTTCATCATTTAGAAAGAAGGTGATTCCACAAACGACAGCAATAAAAGTAATGCGCAGTGTGCACCTGCGACTATCTTCAACGAGTTAGTCGTTTTAAATGCACCTTCACAATATATATATATATATATATATATATATATATATATATATATATATATGTGTGTGTGTGTGTGTGTGTGTGTGTGTGTGTGTGTGTGTGTGTGTGTGTATAAATACATATTCGCTGTTGAAATTCGTCATAAATAATCCATGACAGTTTGAGAAGAATAACGATGTCGCCACGTTCAACACCGGAAGGAAATAGTGACCTTTATTCCTCATCTTTAAAGTTATCAGAGGCTCAGGAAAGAGTTCAGTATGCATAGACAAAAAATTTTGCTCATGTACTCAGTAACATAAAATATCTGACAGGTAATTAAGCAAGTTTAAACTTAGGGCTATAAAAATAAATATAGTAACTACCGAGCTATGAGTGCCCTGGATTCAGCTTATAAACCATATGCTAAAATCCTGAATTCAAGACTTAAAAACATCATGGAAAAATATCTTAAGAACAAGCAGGTTTTGTAAAATAATGATTAACTATTGACAAATTATACGAAAGAGACGAGAGTTCAATAGGCTAATCCATCTTGCTGTAGTGGATTTTGAGAAAGCTTTCGATAATATGAACAGGTAAATACTATGGAATATCACGGCTAAACAAGGTTATCCATCTTATTTTATGTATATAGACTGGAACGGCGAGTGAAAATTTGTACTAAGGACAGAAATCGAACTCGGGTCTCCTGCTTATTAGGCAATGTGTGTTAGCCCCTAAGCCACCTTAGCACAATGGTCCACACAGTTGCGCGGATTACGCTGGCACGCCTTCCTCCTCGGTGCAAATTCTCATTGCCGCCCCAGTCTACTTTAAACTCACTTCTATACATCTCACCACATAAGTGCTATTAAGAGTCTATACATAAACCCTGAAATTGTTATTGAGATTGGAAATATAACAATAAAACCACTGACAACAAACAAAGGAGTGCGACAATGATGCTGTATTCCTAAAACAGTTATCAGCAAATAGAAAATGTTGAACATAAATGGAGTTCTTTTAGATCATGGCCCTTGATTAGAGGTAATTTTATATGTGGATTACAGAGAATGAAGATGACATTGAAATTGGTTTCTAGAAGTTGCAGCAGATGGCCTTAAATTGCAACCTAACATTGTCGGCAGATAAAACGAAAGTGAAGGAATTTCAAGGCAGACAATCATTATGATCTAAAACAGCGTTGCATAATAAAATCGTGGAGCAAGTAAAACATTTTATGTATCTAGGATGCGACATCACTTACGAAAATAATCGTGATGTGGACCAAAAACTAAATAAATTTTCTTCAGTATATGGGACCATTCTCAAAAGTTTGCAACTTAAATCCAGGAAACAAATCCAGCTGAACTTTTATAAAACAATAGCAGTATCAACCCTTACTTATGGAAGTGAAGCATGGGCAACAACAAGACACAAAGAAACTAGACTACAGGCTCAAAAAATGAGATTTCTAAGAAGATTGGATGTGCAAGGAAAGATCGCAAAAGAAATGAAGATATAAGGAAACATTTAGGAATATATAATCTAAACGAGAAAATAACGGGAAATAGGGGAAAATGGAAGGAACATGGAGACTGGATGAGTGGAGAAAGATTCCAGGTACAGGAAGATCATGCAAGAGATGGCTACCGTAACAGGCAATTTTCCTAATACGTGGTGAAGAAGGAGGAGAAGAATTTTACTTGAATGTTTCTATATGTGGAATCATTTGTCACGAAAGTACTGTAACGCAATTAAAGCTTTTACAATGGAAAGTCTTTGTAAACAACAACACTTATTTTGCGAGTAGTCACTTTTGGAATAAATGTTAGTTCCGTTGCGGACTGGCTGCAGTACGAATAGCTATATATACGAACGGAGATGTGAGGGAGAGCTCAAAATCCGTAAATGATCATCTGAGGAGGATTGTCTGTGTACAGCAAATACCCATACCATTACTAAAACTAAACTCCAGCCGAACAGGCTATGAAGGACCAACAGTGCGGACGGGTCACTGCATCATCCGTAGCCCAAAAGCGTCATTGGAAGCGAATATGGAGGGGCATGTGGTCACCACACCGCTCTCCCGGCCGTATGTCAGTTTACGAGACCGTAGCCGCTACTTCTCAGTCATGTAGCTCCTCAGTTTGCCTCACAAGGGCTGAGTGCACCCCACTTGCCAACAGAGGTCGGCAGACCGGATGTTCACACACTCAAGTGCTAAACCAGCCCGACAGCGCTTCACTATGGTGATCTGCCGGGAATCGATGTTACCACTGCGGCAAGGCCATTGGCCCCACACCGTTACTGGAAGAGGGGTAATAGGATGAAGGAAGTTCAGAATTTAAGAATCTGGAGGCGCTGACAACATATTTCTGCGTGTCAACAGCTACAGCAGCATGCTGAAAAACTACCACATCACTGTCAGGCCACAGTCAGTTGTGTATATTGACTACTTCTTTCATTAATGCACATTACACTTGAGAATGTAGTGCTGTAAAAGAACTGTAGCGTTGTTTATTGCTGGTATGGAATATTTTGTCCCGAACGAAAACCTTTCACCTGCCCTGGATTTTAATCAGAACTGTGAGCCATTATTAATTCAGTATTTAATCACCTCAGTAATTAGATAAAATCAATTTAAAGCTTTACGGTCACAAAATTACTTGATGAATCGTTATGTTGCTTTGTACCCGGCAGCTTGTTCACAAGAATTACCATGTATGTTTTGTCACTACACTGCACTTACGCAGAGGGCTTTGTTCTATTTATTTTGTTCTATTTCATTATTTATCAGTACAGTAAGGTTGCCAACATATGTGGCGTGATGGTGGTGGCACCAATATAGGAGTGAATTTTTTTTTTTCCTTACTGATACGTTTCATTTTCTGTGATACTGCTGGGGCGTAAATAATTGCCGTTGCAAAGACGTGTTCTCACTTAAATTATATTTTTATTAAAATGCTTTACAAAATTTGTTTGCTTTGTGTTTATATGTTGTAGAGGATACATTTATGCTACTTTGTTCGTGTTTCATTGTGTGATTAAGTGAGGGTAAAAGTCAGGACCACAACCAGTTCAGGTAATAGCTTGATTACATTCAATAATTAAGTTTTTGGGTAAGAAATAGACACACGTGTGTAATAACAAATGGAATTTCCGACATACAACTATTGAAAACAGCTCACAACTTTCAAATCTTTGAGGCAGATTAGCGTCACTTTAACACGGTCTTTCTTTTGTTACGCTAGTTGCATTTTAACTCTTTATTTGCCAATGTTACTCTCAAGCAACACCAACTTGCGAAATGTTTTCTACAACATGTTGTGAGTTTCGTCCTTGGAAGGGCGAGGTTGCCTGCAAGCAAGTTTTCACACACTACTGTATTCCGACGTCTCTGGTGAAAATCTTTCCGAAATGTGTGAGTCTTTAGCAGGCACTGTGCAAGGTTGTGTGAGCACCACTTACCAGTGTAGCAGTTTCTTTCGTTTTTAAGGTGATGTTTTTCCTTTTGCAACGAGAACTGTTTATAAAAACAAAGAGGAAGTCTTGAAGGTGACTTGCTATGTGTTGGTCTATTCTTACTTGGAATATTGCAAATAGACGTATCTTTTCTGGGAAGAGGAAGACTGACTTCGAGTTCTGGATGGTCATGAAGTCCAGAAGAAAAAGAGAACAGCACTTCCTTTGACAGCGAATTATGTGCAATATTACAGTTCTGGTCACTGGCCAAATTATGGGCCAAAATGGAAGATACAGGCATTGCCCTCAAGCGTATTCGACTGTAAAATGTGGGAACTGTTGAATTGTTCTGTGATCTGTAGCAAAAAAGGAATTGTTTTAAGACGTTCCCATGAAACAGAGAAAATGCAATCATTTTTTTTAGCACCAGGAACAGCATTGTACACTACTGGCCATTAAAATTGATACAGCAAGAAGAAATGCAGATGATAAACGGGTATTCATTGGACAAATATATTATACTAGAACTGACATGTGATTACATTCTGACTCAATTTGGGTGCATGGATCCTGAGAAATCAGTACCCAGGACAACCACCTCTGGCAGTAATAACGGCCTTGATACGTCTGGACATTGAGTCAAACAGAGCTTGGACGGCGTGTACAGGTACAGCTGCCCATACAGCTTCAACACGATACCACAGTTCATCAAGAGTAGTGACTGGCGTATTGTGACTAGCCAGTTGCTCGGCCACCATTGACCAGACGTTTTCAATTGGTGAGAGATCTGGAGAATGTGCTGGCCAGAGCAGCAGTCGAACATTTTCTGTATCCAGAAAGGCCCGTACAGGACCTGCAACATGCGGTCGTGCATTATCCTGCTGAAATGTAGGGTTTCGCAGGGGTCGAATGAAGGGTAGCGCCACGGGTCATAACACATCTGAAATGTAACGTCCACTGTTCAAAGTGCCGTCTATGCGAACGGGAGGTGACAGAGACGTGTAATCAATGCCACCCCATACCATCACGCCGGATCATATGCCAGTATGACGATGACGAATACACGCTTCCAATGTGCGTTCACCGCCACGTCACCAAACACGGGTGAGACCATCATGATGCTGTAAACAGAACCTGGATTCATCCGAAAAAATGACGTTTTGCCATTCGTGCACCCAGGTTCGTCGTTGAGTACACCATCGCAGGCGCTGCTGTCTGCGATGCAGCGTCAAGGGTAACCGCAGCCATGGACTCCGAGCAGATAGTCTATGCTGCTGCAAACGTCGTCGCACTGTTCGTGCAGATGGTTGTTGTATTGAAAACGTTCCCATCTGTTGACTCAGGGATCGAGACGAGACTGCACGATCCGTTACAGCCATGCGGATAAGATGCCTGTCATCTCGACTGCTAGTCATACGAGGCCGTTGGGATCCAGCATGGCGTTCCGTATTACCCTCCTGAACCCACCGATTCGATATTCTGCTAACAGTCATTGGATCTCGACCAACGTGAGCAGCAATGTCGCGAAACGATAAACCGCAATCGCGATATGCTACAATCCGACATTTATCAAAGTCGGAAACGTGATGGTACGCATTTCTCCTCCTTACACGAGACATCACAACAACGTTTCACCAGGCAACGCCGGTCAACTGCTGTTTGTGTATGAGAAACCGGTTGGAAACTTTCCTCATGTCAGCACGTTGTAGGTGTCGCCACCGCCGCCAAACTTGTGTGAATGCTTTGAAAAGCTAATCATTAGCATAACACAACATCTACTTCCTGTCGGTTAAATTTCGCGTCTGTAGCACGTCATCTTCGTGGTGTAGCAATTTTAATGGCCAGTAGTGTAGTATTTACATTCGAACACCTATCCATCTTTTTTCAGGAATTTTAGGATTAATTAGTATCGTATTCATGCATCTGTTTGAGAGGTGTTACGCTGGTCTGGGGCCAGGGCCCTGGTGACCTCACTTCATAGTCGTACCTCGCGGCCGGAGGAAGACGTAAAACATGTCACGTATTTGCCGGCTAGACACAGCCGTAGAAGCGTGACACGCTTTGGAGAATCTCCTCGCTGCGGCACTCACGTCTTAACGACCGCCTTCCAGTTCAGTAGGGGCACTTTCTCCGCTACCTCTACCGGAACACCTCTCGAAGCGGCTGCCTAGAACTAGAGCAGTGAAACAGCCTCTGCTGCAGTGAAAAGAGAGCTGTTCCAAACTCGAAGTTTGTGGCCATGAGATTTGCAAGAAATTATCGATATTGCGATAGCTGGCCAACCACAGAATATACAGTGAAGCCCCAAAGAAACTGGTATAGACATGCATATTCAAATGGAGAGGTATGGAAAGAGGCAGAATACGGCGCTACGGTCGGCAACGCCTATTTAAGTGTATGATGCAGTTGTTAGATCGATTATTCCTGCGACAATGTCAGGTTATCGAGATTTAAGTGAGTTTGAACGTGGTGTTATAGGAGACGCACGAGCGATGGTAGCAATGAGGTGCGGATTTTCGCGTACGACCATTTTACGAGTGTACCGTAAATATCAGGAATCTGGCAAAACATCCAATCTCCTACACCGCTGCGGCTGGAAAAAGATCGTGCAAGGACGGAACAAACGGCGACCAAAGAGGTTCGTTCAGCTTGACAGAAGTGCAACCATTCCGCATATTGCTGCAGATTTCAATGCTGGGCCATCAACAAGTGTTTGCGTGCGAACCATTCAATGAAACGTCATCTTTACGGACTTTCGGAGTACCATTGATGACTGCACAACAGAAAGCTTTACACCTCGTATTGCATCGAGCGGATGGACGTGTACGAGTATGGAGGAAACCTCATGAATCCCTTGACCCTGCATGTCAGCAGAGGACTGTTCATGCTGGTGGAGGCTCTGAAATGGGCGTGTGCAGTTGGAGTTATATGAGCCCCCTGATATGTCTAGACACGACTCTGACAGCGGGCACGTACGTGAACATCCTGTCTGATCACCTGCATCCATTCAAGTCAGTGTGCATTCCTATGGACTTGGGCTTTCCAGTAGGACAATATGACACCCCATACGCCCAGAATTGCTGCAGAGTGGTTCCAGGAACACTCTTCTGAGTTTAAGCACTTTTACAAGTTCCACTTTAATTCCGCCATATTCATCCGCGGTCCATTTTTCTCTGCTGGACTGTTTCTCCGTACCCGAAAAAAATATCGGCTTTTCTCCAGTGCACTGATAGAGCTTTGTCTAACGAAACGGACTGGTATAGCGCATTGTCCACATCTGTCATTGAATTCTAGGAAATATTTTGCAACAGCGAGGAGGGAAGCCATTATGTGATGAATATGACGTTCTTTTTCTCATGACAGTCACCTTCCTTTCCGGAACCAAACAGTAAGACACTGTTTAGAGAGAAGCCACGAGCGGATCCAGCCCTTTCCTTTCATGTCGGTGGTTGCGTCGCCTTCGGCTATCCTTTATTTTGTCAACGTGTGACACGTATTAGCTCACGTCTCGCCAAGCCACACGATGTCGAACGAAATGCTCCTCACGGAGAGTCCATCATCTCCCGGCCTCTGACTCCTCTTGATCTCGAACCTCCGAGAAAAAACTTTTCGTGCCGGAAACCAATACTCGCACAGACAGTTTCGAACAGACCGCACATCACCTTAAATGATTGTTTGAGCCTATAATGGACTTTTTTAAACTTGCGGTACTCCTTGTGTGGATTATGCAATGAAGAGCCAGTGAAACTGATACACCTGCCTAATATCGTGTAGGGCCCCCGTGAGCACGCAGAAGTGCCGCAACATGGCGTGGCATGGATTCGACTAATGTCTGCTGGAGGGAATTGACTCCATGAATCCTGCAGGACTGTCCATAAATCCGTAAAATTACGACGGTGTGCAGATCTCTTCTGAACAGCACGTTGCAAAGCATCCCAGATATGCTAGATAATATTCATATCTGGAGAGTTTGGCTGCCGCGAAAGTGCTTAAACTCAGAAAAGTGTTCCTGGAGCCACTCTGTAGCAATTCTGGACGTGTGGGGAGCCCACAGCGCACGAACCACTCAACAAAACATGATCGATATAGCAGTTTGGAGCCGAAGGTCCGCCCGTGTACCCTTGACACTGCTCGGCACAAGGCTTTATGCTTCGCCTGGGCACGTTGACACCGACATTGGATTGTTGATGACTGTAAACGCGTTGCCTGGTCGAACGAGTCTCGTTTCAAATTGTATCGACCTGATGGACGTGTACGGGTATGGAAGCAAACTCATAAATCCATGGACCCTCCATGTCAGCAGGGAACTGTTGGTGGAGGCTCTGTAATGGTGTGGGCGTGTGCAGTTGGAGTGACATATGACCACTGATACGTCTAGGTACGACTGTGAAGGGTGACACGTACGTAAGCATCCTGTCAGATCACATGCATCCATTCCTGGCCATTGTGCATTCCGACGGACTTGGCCAGTTGCAGAAGAGACGAGGAACGTGCCCCTTGCTGGCGGTCAAAGGAGACGAAGCAGGAGGCTCAGGATGGGTGGCCAAGCATGGCAAACAAACTACATGTGTATCCACTGAGGAGACTAGCGAGTAGGTATGACAGCGGTAGTCCTGCAGCTTCTGCATACAGACTCTCACTGGGCTCGTGTATTTAGACAGTGTATTTAGACAGTGTAATATGGGTGGGGATGCAGATGCATAAACAAAACACCCGTATTCTAGTTTCTAACAGACAAGGGATCAATACACATGGAGGAGGGTGGTAATATCCGCTCCCCACGAAATACAGCTGAAGTCTCGTAGGACATTAAGGGATCAGGTACAGTAGGTGGCCAATAAGACACGTGGGCGGACCAAAAAAGTTTCCTCTCACGCACAAGTCCCAGGAATTTTGTAATTTCAGTGAACAGAAGACCAACACGCCCAAGATGTTAAGACTGTAGAAGAAACCTACTGCGCAGCGAGAAATTCATACAAACAGTTTTCTCAGTAGAAAAGTGACACTTGCTGATGGCCCAGCATTGAAATCTGCAGCAATCTGCAGAAGGGTTGCACTTCTGTCACCTTGAACGATTCTCTTCAGGATTTTTTTCCGGCAGCAGCGATGTCAGAGATTTGATGTTTTACCGGATTCCTGATATTCATGGAGCACTCATGAAATGGTCGTACCGGAAAATCTCCACTTCATCGCTACTTCGGAGATTCTGTGTCCCATCGCTCTTGCGCCGACTGTAACACCACGTTCAAACTTGCCAATGTAGTAGCAGTAACCAATCTAAGAACTGCCCCAGACACTTGTTATCTTACATAGGCGTTGCCGACCGTAGCGTCGTATTCTGCCTGTTTACATATCTCTGTATTTTAATATGCTTCACTGCAGTCGTAAGTAGGGAATCCTATCTTGCTTATCCTTCTGTTGTCGAGCCTGGTGTTTTAATGAAAGAATGACTTTCCTTCCTTTCCTGCGCTTTCCAATTCTCAGTACCATACACTTAGGAAAACAGGAGAACGCGGATGCGTACCTGCATTCGTTCTACCTATTTTTATGCTTGTACTTTTGTTTCCTTGTGTCAGCAATTTCACACTAGGAAAGACTTGTAGGTACAAGACCCATCCCCTGCTCTCTCAGGGATGTCAGCCCAAACCCACGGTCTGTGCTTTTGCCAAAGAAGTTCACACACCGGTTGCCATCGATTCTTTGGGACTCTTCTGTTAAATTGTCAGCACAATACCTGCCAACCTTTCGTTGGCCTGGGAGAAGAAATAGGTTAGTCATTGGTATTCCCTGGGCAAGTGTGGCATGTGCCCTCCACTGGGTCGAATTGTCCAATGCCGAAAGTTATTTTAATCGAATAACAGGGTATTGCATTTCTCCACTTGCAGTATCTCTTACCCTTAGTCCCTGCAAACGACATCTGCACCTAAGTTGAATCTTTTATCTTTAATATTCTGTCAATAAAGAACAGCATTTTTATTAATAATGTTTTGTTAACCCTTAGCTTCCCAGGTGATTTTTTGTCACACTGTCCTATGTGCGGTTTGACAGACCACTATTTTTAAATTGCCATAAAGTTCATTCACCAATTTCAGTGAAACAGTTCAGTTTTTTATGCAAAATAATACATTCCCATCACACAGAAAAATATTCATATAAATTTTAAAGATTTTTTTACGAAAAAAACACATTTAAACGGAAAACGGCACAAAATGAACGTAACATTATAAGATAATGTTAATGCTATAAAAACTCAAATATCCTGCACTCTAAATTTTATTGTATGCTATATTTTATTGTTTATTATACGTATAATAGTAAAATCATAAGAAGCTTCCATAAAACATTCAAACAATAAAATTTACACTAGTACTTTTTAGGTTTCTAGTTTCCTTCTCAGAAGTAATCTTTGCACTCGTTGCAAATATTTGTAGAGTATTCAAGACAGATTAGCATCTTTCAACAATGGCAAACATAATGCGTCTTCATCTTCTTTTTTGGGTCATACTTGGATCATATTTTGAATGTTTCCAATCGTCCTGCAGCGACTTCCGCTATTCGTTCCACTATATCAAAACATGGCGTATGGATGCACGAAGTTCGGGGGATATGTGAGAATTGTTGACTCGCTTCTCCATCTGTGATGTCACCAATGAGTTTGTGAGGTTCATCAAAAAATTAAAGTGGCTTTCTTTGTAGGAGTTGTGAAGGACAAACGCATTCACCCATATTATTTCCAACATGCGGAAAAACAGTGCCATTGGCCATCGTTGGATATGTCGCACTATTGAAAACTTGCCACACTTCTCAACTAGGGTATCAACACCACTCTTAGAGTGATCATAGCATGAAATTATTTGTGATTTACCTGCATCCCCACCTTTACATTCATCATTGTGTACTGACAACTAGACTTAGAGCATGCATAAATTCATACATAGCAGAATAACCTTGCTTACATCTTACAGATAAGAATTCTGTCAGCGTTTTTCTGTTGTATTTGTTCAGCGTTACCATGTGTGTTAGTCCTCTTGATTTGAGAAATGTTGCTACCTTGATTGAGATAAACCAATTGTCTGCAGTAATATTGCGGTTGGTCTGTTCAACAGGTTTAGTTAGTCTAATCACAACCAGAGTTGGTTTTTGCAGCTTTTTGTCTACTGAACTTAGATTTTCTCCAGCTGAATCCCTTCTTGTGTAAACATATGCATTAAACAGATAACCAATGCAAGAATCAGCAAGGTACATGACTTTTAAGCTTTACTGATGTGGTTTGTTAAGAATGTATATTTCGAATCTACATTTACCACAAAATGATACCAGCATTTCATCGATAAATGCACATTGTCCAATGCTATACAACATCTGACAGTTGTCAAAAACTTTTGTAGAAATTTCTGACACTTGAGCTAGAGGATCGTTTCTCTTTCGTTCAAAATACATTACAGGGTCATCGAATCTCAAGTATGTTGGAAGTTTGTCAAACCGATATTTGGGTGTAACGCATCTACACTCCTGGAAATGGAAAAAAGAACACATTGACACCGGTGTGTCAAACCCACCATACTTGCTCCGGACACTGCGAGAGGGCTGTACAAGCAATGATCACACGCACGGCACAGCGGACACACCAGGAACCGCGGTGTTGGCCGTCGAATGGCGCTAGCTGCGCAGCATTTGTGCACCGCCGCCGTCAGTGTCAGCCAGTTTGCCGTGGCATACGGAGCTCCATCGCAGTTTTTAACACTGGTAGCATGCCGCGACAGCGTGGACGTGAACCGTATGTGCAGTTGACGGACTTTGAGCGAGGGCGTATAGTGGGCATGCGGGAGGCCGGGTGGACGTACCGCCGAATTGCTCAACACGTGGGGCGTGAGGTCTCCACAGTACATCGATGTTGTCGCCAGTGGTCGGCGGAAGGTGCACGTGCCCGTCGACCTGGGACCGGACCGCAGCGACGCACGGATGCACGCCAAGACCGTAGGATCCTACGCAGTGCCGTAGGGGACCGCACCGCCACTTCCCAGCAAATTAGGGACACTGTTGCTCCTGGGGTATCGGCGAGGACCATTCGCAACCGTCTCCATGAAGCTGGGCTACGGTCCCGCACACCGTTAGGCCGTCTTCCGCTCACGCCCCAACATCGTGCAGCCCGCCTCCAGTGGTGTCGCGACAGGCGTGAATGGAGGGACCAATGGAGACGTGTCGTCTTCAGCGATGAGAGTCGCTTCTGCCTTGGTGCCAATGATGGTCGTATGCGTGTTTGGCGCCGTGCAGGTGAGCGCCACAATCAGGACTGCATACGACCGAGGCACACAGGGCCAACACCCGGCATCATGGTGTGGGGAGCGATCTCCTACACTGGCCGTACACCACTGGTGATCGTCGAGGGGACACTGAATAGTGCACGGTACATCCAAACCGTCATCGAACCCATCGTTCTACCATTCCTAGACCGGCAAGGGAACTTGCTGTTCCAACAGGACAATGCACGTCCGCGTGTATCCCGTGCCATCCAACGTGCTCTAGAAGGTGTAAGTCAACTACCCTGGCCAGTAAGATCTCCGGATCTGTCCCCCATTGACCATGTTTGGGACTGGATGAAGCGTCGTCTCACGCGGTCTGCACGTCCAGCACGAACGCTGGTCCAACTGAGGCGCCAGGTGGAAATGGCATGGTAAGCTGTTCCACAGGACTACATCCAGCATCTCTGCGATCGTCTCCATGGGAGAATAGCAGCCTGTATTGCTGCGAAAGGTGGATATACACTGTACTAGTGCCGACATTGTGCATGCTCTGTTGCCTGTGTCTATGTGCCTGTGGTTCAGTCAGTGTGATCATGTGATGTATCTGACCCCAGGAATGTGTCAATAAAGTTTCCCCTTCCTGGGACAATGAATTCACGGTGTTCTTATTTCAATTTCCAGGAGTGTAAATCATCACACCCTGTACCATCTATGGCGTAAAATGATTTGTAATCTTCTCAGCTGGATTGAAAATTTCTGTATAAAACAGTGTACCTAAAAATGCTTTTAGTTCACGTAAATCAGCTTCATACCAAACATCTGCATCATTTTCTGGTCTTTCTTTGTTTATTTTAACATCAATCCATTCCAATATGATAATCAAAATATCGTCTATCACAAGCAAAATCTTAATACTAGGAGTATCTGGATTATTACCTACTTGAGCAGGTGGTTGCACTGTTGCCAAACTAATAAATTCAAGTTCAAGTGGCTCTAAGCACTATCGGACTTTATATGAAGTCATCAGTCCCCTAGACTTAAAACTACTTAAACCTTACTAGCCGAAGGACATCACACACATCCATGCCCGAGGCAGGATTCGAACCTGCGATCGTAGCAGCAGCGCAGTTCGGGACTGAAGCGCATACAACCGCTCGACCACAGCGGCCGGCCAAACGAATGATGTTAAGCTACCGGACATGTGTTCGCTTGAGAAGAGGCTTCAACGACAAGCTATATTTGATCCAACCAAATATATTTCTAGCAGAGACTTTAGCTAAAGATTCAGTCTCTACACTCCTGTCTTCATCACTTTGATCAGTTGTTCCATTCAAGAAATCCACTGGTAGCAAAACACACTTGTCTTCATTGTCACACCGTTCTGATTCTGAATTATGTTCACTTTCAATTTCTTTGTCACTATCTAATACAAATCAGTTCCTAAACAGTTCTCAAACTGTTTTAAAACAGTATCTTCAAAGTCAGGGTCGGTAACACGAAGAGTAAACCTAAGACCTGGCTGCTGACTGCGTAACGCAAAGTCCCAAGTATGATCTTACAGAGCTCTAGCACGAAACAAGCAATAACAGTGATGGTCCATGCCCATTTAAGTGGCTACAGACAAAGGAAACCACGGCAGATTCCACGAAGAACTACGAGACAACGTTGCAAGCTCTTACCCCACCGCCACACATTAGCGACAGAGCAACTAAAAACGCTAACTGGTTGTGGGACAGCACCTGTGACATTAAGGATTACTAATGTGATTTTTTTTGTTCTCATTGTGGTGCAGCCAGATGGCGTCGAATTGATAATATTGTATACCTAGAGGAAAATAATCTTTCGTTGTAGATGCAGCGTGCCTGGTTTTGTGTCGCAGAGAAAAAGGAGAGGGAGCGGTCATTCTGGCATTATTCGCACCTAGAGCGACTGTTTCCCTCAGCGGAATTTCGCCCCCAGCGGCGCTACGGCGACCTCATTATTCTGTGGCGTATCTTTAGAGCGAACGGTTGGTCGGAGGGAGGGGGAAGTGGGGCGAGGCGAAGCGATGAGACGCTGCCACGTGGATACGTCAGCTACGAGGGCGATAAGCATCTCTTCCCGTCTCAAGGTCTTTGCTAGTGCTGGGCCAGACAGTTGAATAGCTCCTGACTGTCGCGCGGGGAACACTATTGTCGATTTCGCTCGAACGTCATTTCAAATGATGCTGTTTCTGCGGGACCGAGGACAAAACAAACTTCGGAAGCCGTGGTTACTGCCTCTCAGATGCTGATATTAATATAACTGAAAGGAAAAAGAAACGATCGATGCTCCGACGCGTCTGCAACCTCCAACACTCATCTGAAGCCACCGTTGTACACAACAGTCCATCCTACAACTCTGCGATATTCGTCTCGTTCGTCATAGTTATAGTTATTTTTGACAGCCTGAACAAGAAAGTTTTAAGTCTGTCCTACCGACTTTGCAAGTCCTGTTATTTAGCACCATGTTAGTGAAGATATTTTGTTGTGTGCGTCCGCGAACCACAACGTGTAATTTGTGTTGATTGTGTTTCCTTACTGCAACTGCCGTTTATTATTAATCTAAGGCAGGGTATCCCCACCTGTGTTCCGCAGAACTCTAATGTTCCATGGGAAGTGTTACGTGGAAAACTATTAATAACATGAGTTTTTTCGACATTCTGATGAAACTAATTTTTTTACAATTTTATTATGGTTTCTATGTTATTAGTTTTGATTTAAAATTGAAGTAATCAATTAAATGCAAATATTTTTTTCATTTTTAAAATTTTATTAACCTTAATAATAAAGTCAAAAGTGCCAGTATTGTCAAAGTGCTTCGTCAGATTAAACGCTTGGAAACCCCTGACCTAAGCTGGAAATAAAGAAAGTAACATGACAATATTTTCAATGAAAACAAAAAACTCTCACAAACTTCATGATAAGTGTATCAGACAGAAGGTGTGAAGAAATTATTTACCACCACAGGCTGCTTTTAGGGACAGCACTTTATTGACGACTAGTTTCCATGAGTCATGGCACGTATTCGTTTTCTCAGGGCATGCGAACTGCATGCGTTTGATTCTATGGCAGAGGTCATATTATAAATTATGGGCAGCATCCTCTTTGAAATGAACATGTTTGTAACATCGCTGCTGTCACAAACTTGCAAAGGTAGACTTACTGATGCACGTTGTACAACTTGGACAGATCTGTGTTGATATGTGATTACTGTTACATTTCTTACATTTCTCATTTATACAATAGCCTGTAACGCCTCGCCCTTTCTCCACCACCGATTCCTTGAAGTTTTGAACTGCCGCGTATAAAAAATTCAGTTTTAAGGAAAGTCAGTTTTCCCGAATCTCGCTGTTTATGTCGTGGTCCCCTAAATTATGTGTCATGTTATGCTGGTACATACATTGGTATATATAGATTCTGTCTGTAAAGTGTTGTGCAAACAGAGCTAGCATGAAAGAAGTAATAAACTAAAACGTCAGACTTGATGCTGAAATTTTGCTTCATGAACAGATAAAATGTAGTAAGTGATAAACTTTTATACTTTCAGTCAGCGAGGGAAAGCTTCGAAAAGGTTGGAAATTATGTGTAAAGTTTGTTGGAAGTTGCTAAGTGCACTTATTATGAAAAAGTGGATGAATATAGTTTCGATAAATTGTCTCATGTCCTACAGGGCTACTTAGTTTCTAATATTACTTTACAGTACCTCTTAACGAGAAAATTGAAATGTTGGCAGAAGAGCCAACACCGTGTTGCTAGAGGAGGCCGAAATGCACGCTTTTAAGCTCACGCAGATTGGCGTGAGGTCTGGAACAAGGTAAAGTAATTATCCTATAAAGAAAAGAACGTAGTTCTTGGAATACTTAACTTTAATACACCATTGGAGAACATCGCTCTTGTTTAGACATTATTACAATCGGAATATAAACTCGTAATGGCACCTTGCTAGGTCGTAGCAAATGACGTAGCTGAAGGCTATGCTAACTATCGTCTCGGCAAATGAGAGCGTATTTGTCAGTGTAGCATCGCTAGCAAAGTCGGCTGTACAACTGGGGCGAGTGCCAGGACGTCTCTCTAGACCTGCCGTGTGGTGGCGCTCGGTCTGCAATCACTGACAGTGGCGACACGCGGGTCCGACGTACACTACCGGACCGCGGCCGATTTAAAGGTTACCACCTAGCAAGTGTGGTGTCTGGCGGTGACACCACAAAAATTATGACAGCATTTTAAATTGTCAAATTCGGTCAATAATTATATGGTCATACTGAAAATCAACTATTTGGTGCCGCTGTCAGTGGGCAATTTGCAGCTGGGATCAACTGACTGTTTTTGTAATTTAGTAATGTACACTGCCTGAGAAAAAAGTTAAAGCGCCCAGAAGACATGGTCGTACACATGCATACCTGCGGCGGGTATCTAAATGATTAGAACTGCGATTCTTTGTGACAGACTCTGCACCAGAGTGCATTAGAGATGTTTAGTGTTGTTACAAAGTCTGGTAGGGTAGATAAGAGGCGTGGACAATGTCAGATGCTGAGTGATCACTGGGAAGGACATGGAAGAATGTAGACGATCAACGCGCAAACAACAACTTCCACCGTCGCAGCTTAGCGAAAACTCTTGCTGAGAACCCGAGAATATTCTGGTCATACGTAAAATCACTAAGCGGGTCGAACGCTTCTGTTCAATCACTCGTCAACCAATTTGGGGTTGACCGAAAGCAAAGCTGAAGTCATAAATTTCACGTTTAAGAAATCATTCACGTACAAGGATCGTACAAACATACTGTCGTTTGACTGTCGTGCAGACTACCGCCTGGAGGACATAGAAATTCGCATCCGTAGCGCAGAAAAACAACTGAAAGAGCTGAAAACATATAAGTCGCAAGGTCCACATGGAATCCCAATTCGGTTCTACAGAGAGTACTCCGTGGCATTTGCCCCTTACTTAGCTTGCATCTATCGCGAACCCACCAGCGAATAGTCCCAGATGGAAAAAGCGCAGGTCACTCCTGTATATAAGAAGTTTAAAACCAACAAAATTACAGAACAGTATCCTTGACATCGGCTTGCTCTATAATTCTTGAACACATTCTGAGCTGGAATGTAATAACCTTCTTTGAGACAGAAAAGCTTCAGTTCACAAATCAGCACGGGTTCAGAAAGTGTCGCTCGTGCGAAACTCAGCCTGCCCTTTTCTCATCAAGATATCCTACCAACCCGGGTGGAGAGCAACAGGCAGATTCCATATTCCTAAATTTGCGGAATGCATTTCACACGGTGCTCTATTGCAGACAAAGGACCTAGCATACAGCCAAACTCCCCAGGCATGACGATTATCTGGCAAATCTGGGATGCCTTGCAACGTACTATTCAGAAGAGATTTGCACCCCGTCGTAATATTACGGATTTATGGACAGGCCTGCAGGATTAATGGAGTCAGTTCCCACCCAGCACTAGTTCAGACATTAGTCGAGTTCACGCCATATCGTGTTGCGGCACTTCTGCGTGCACGCTGGGACCCTACACGATATTAGGTAGGTGTACCAGTTTCTTTGGCTCTTCAGTGCATTACGGCGATGCTTCATGAACTAAAACTGGAATCCCTGGTG
Source organism: Schistocerca piceifrons (assembly GCF_021461385.2). NCBI lineage: Eukaryota > Metazoa > Arthropoda > Insecta > Orthoptera > Acrididae > Schistocerca > Schistocerca piceifrons. The sequence continues at coordinate 1,140,599,261 of NC_060138.1, forward strand.
GAAATACGATGCTCTTTTCGCAAGCCACTATTGCACAAATTTAGAGACCGATATTTGAGGCCGACTGCAGAACGATTCTACTCCCGCCAGTGTACATTTCTCTTAATGGCCATGAAGTTAAAATGTGAGATATTAGGGCTCATACAGAGGCTTTTGGACTGTCGCTTTTTCCCTCTCACCATTTGGTAGTGGAACAGGAAAAGAAATGACTAGTTGTGGTACAAGATACCCTCCGCAATGAACCGAAAGATGGTTTGCGGAGTGGGTATGGAGACGTAGATGCGGAGGTGCCATGTATTCGCGAGAGACAGCTTTATGAATACCTGACAGATTTAGAAAGGGGCCTCTTCATTTGGGGAGGTTGTCGAATAGTGCAATATCCAGATTTATGGGTCATTCGGGAGTGACAGTTCAAATGGTTCAAATGGCTCTGACAAGGGAACCTCCCCATCGCACCCTCCTCAGATTTATTTATAAGTTGGCACAGTGGATAGGCCTTGATAAACTGAACACAGATCAATTGAGAAAACAGGAAGAAGTTGTGTGGAACTGTGAAAAAATAAGCAAAATATACAAACTGGGTAGTCCATGGGCAATATAGACAACATTATGGAGCCTCTGAGTGCAGAAGCGCCGTGGTCCCGTGGTAGCGTGAGCAGCTGCAGAACGAGAGGTCCTTGGTTCAAGTCTTCCCTCGAGTGAAAATCTTACTTTCTTTATTTTTGCATAGTTATTATCCGTCCGTTCGTTCATTGACGTCTCTGTTCACTGTAATAAGTTTAGTGTCTCTGATTTGCGACCGCATCGCAAAACCGTGCGATTAGTAGACGAAAGGACGTGCCTCTCCAATGGGAACCGAAAACATTTGATCGCAAGGTCATAGGTCAACCGATTCCTCCACAGGAAAACACGTCTGATATATTCTATACGGCACTGGTGACGGCATGTGCGTCACATGACAGGAATATGTTGTCGACCCACCTAACTTGTACACTTGGCGAATGGGTAAAAAGATTCTTCTATCTTGCCCGATTTAGTTTTGCTTGTGGATGTGATAATCATTCCCAAAAAAGTGATGAAAACATATGAGTTTGTCACATAAACTGAAAATAAAAAATTAAACTTTTCACTCGATGGAAGATTTGAACCGAGGACCTTTCGTACCGCAGCTGCTCACGTGACCACGAGACCACGGCGCTCCTACCCTCTTACTGCTCTTGATCTTACATATCTTGCCATGAACTACTCAGTTTGTATATTTTGCTTATTTTTTCACGGTTCCACACAACTTCTTCCTGTTTTCTCAATTGATCTGTGTTCAGTTTTTCAAGGCCTATCCACTGTGACAACTTATAACTAAATCTGAGGGGGGTGCGATGGGGAGGTTCCCTTGTGAGCACTATGGGACTTAACAGCTATGGTCATCAGTCCCCTAGAACTTAGAACTACTTAAACCTAACTAATCTAAGAACAACACACAACACCCAGTCATCACGAGGCAGAGAAAATCCCTGACCCCGCCGGGAATCGAACCCGGGACCCCGTGCTCGGGAAGCGGAGTGACAGTTCCCCTACGTTGGACTGCGTAGGAAAGTGAGGACAGGCATACTCGTCGCCAAATTTTGTGGTCGATGACGTCTGATCATCAGCAAGGAGGATCCATATATTGTGCACCGAGCACATCTTAACCACTTCACAAGTAATAGGCTCCCTGCAGGAGAGAAGCGGCTGCGTGTGGACTAGTACCTTACAAGAAAGCGTGGACTGCTGGTGAATGGCAGCGCAATGTGTTTAGCGATAAATCGTGATTCTGAACTACACCAGATGACTATGGTCGGCAAATATGCCAGGGAACCTGGGCAGGGGCCCTACTCTTCCATTCTTCCTACAAGCAGAGCGGTGTTAAGGTTGGTTGGTTGGTTGTTTTTGGGGAAGGAGACCAGACAGCGTGGTCATCGGTCTCATCGGATTAGGGAAGGATGGGGAAGGAAGTCGGCCGTGCCCTTTCAGAGGAACCATCCCGGCATTTGCCTGGAGTGATTTAGGGAAATCACGGAAAACCTAAATCAGGATGGCCGGACGCGGGATTGAACCGTCGTCCTTCCGAATGCGAGTCCAGTGTCTAACCACTGCGCCAGAGCGGTGTTAATCCTGATGACATGGTGTGACAGGTGTGACTTCATATCGCAGCTGGTTGTGACTGAGGCAACTCTGATGACAGTGGTACATCATCAGTGTGCGATTTTTCAATAGGACAATGCTCCCCAAACACATGCGATTTGGCTATATGAACTGTCTGCGTGATGTCGAAGCATTCCCCTGGCCAGCAAGATCTTCACATGTGTCCCCGGTAGAACATGTGTGAGACTAGCTTGAACGTGAACTCCGTCCCCAGCGCTCAGTATCCAGGATACAAGTGACCAGTTACTACAGCTGTGGGCCGACGTTCCCCAGGAGAGGAAACTAGGGCTTTTTGACAGCCTCCCAAGAAATCAGTGCATGCGTGCAGACCAGATATGGTGAAACATCACACTGGTGACTGGGCTCACAATGCCGATTTCTATATAAATTTGACTCGATATTGTAATCACTGACACAACATCACATACTCTGTCAACACGTGAAGATTCATTTCGTTTCCTCATCCTCCTCTGAACTCCTTACTTTTTTTCGCGCACTTAAATCCACAACCTCAGGGAGTGAGAAATTGCAATTTGGGTTTGATGAAAGAAGCATGTTAGTTGAATAAGTAGGTGCTGGAGCTGGCGATGAGCGGAGGAAAACCACTCTCAATGCATGGGCATATCTACCGAGAGTAAGAGGGTATCACGCCACCCTGCTCCTCTCTTTCGCCATAAAAATAGTGTGCTCCCCACAGAACAAACTCACAGTTTAGTTCTCCGCACAGACATGTCAGTTCACTATCAGTTTGAATAAAATCCGAATACTTTGTGGGTACTGATTAGTAACAAGTGCTCTCAAAAATATTTTACCATTCGCCGTTGTTTGTCCCGTAACTGAAAATGCCAAGTGGCTCTAGATCCTAAATGTGTGCAGTACTCTTCCATCTTCAGTTCGCGGTGGTTTTTATTTTCGTGTTGCCCATCAAAGTAAAATCACTGATAAATTTTGAATACAGAAAGTATAGTATACATCTCAACGTCAGCTGACGGACAGAAAAATAATAAGTACAAACCTCATGCAAATTATGCTCTCTCAATTAACTCTGTGACTGACAATGTTTATGTCAAGTGACAGAGGTTTACAGCATCCATTTTACGAGCACTTAACGTTTTTAGCACAATTAAGTTGGAACTATTGCCCCATCATCCAATATACATAAAAATAATTGTAATGTTTTAGACACTTGAATCATTTGATTGCTTATATCGGATATTCTGGGTTTCTTTTTTTTTTATAAATAAAAGTAAATTTATACACACACTTATTACATTGACGAAGAGGCAATTTTCGGAAAAGAAACGTTAAAATGAGGCTCTTTTCTCAAAAATTTTAATACTGTGCCAAATGAAAGGTTAAAAAAAATTCTAGTTCATAAATATTTATTATAAAATGTACAGTAGGCCCGCGATTCTTTAAGGAATAAAACTACCATGTATAAATTATCTTCCAAAGTCTGATTAGTTTAAAAAATGAGCTAAATGTTAAATATTTAACTTATGCCTGTATGCCAGAGGAAGTTTAGAAAAGGTTTGAAATTATGCTTAAACGTTGAAAGTCGTTAAGTGCTCACACTATGAAACAATGGATGAATATAGTCTGGGTACTTTGCCTCCACTGTTAGTAGGAGCAAGTTTCACACACATCTCAATGTTGATGACGTCGTTTCCCCTGAACTACGTGCTGTACGATAATATAATTTTGCAACTACATTCAGTGGTACTGTCGATACTGTCCGATTAGTGTGTAGCGAATAGTCAAGTAATAAATTACAACGCCATGACCGATGTTGAAGTTTTACAGGACGCCATTTTAAGTAGAAGCTAGTTTTTCACGCAACTAAATATGAATGACGTCATACCTGTCGAACTATGTGTCGTAAAATGATGTAATTTTGCAGGTGCATTCAGTCACACGTACAGATACTAACTGTAAACCGTGTTGCGATTAGAGATAATAATAAAGAAATAATAAATTAAAAAGTCGTGTCCGATGCTGAAGTTTTGTTGCGTGAACAACGAAACTGTAATAAGTGATAATTTTTTTTCTTTTCACTATTTCGTGGGAATTGTCAGCGATTTAAAGTTTCGTAAAGTTCCGAAATTGTGAATAAAGTTTGTTGCAAGTAGCCAAGTGTTCTCTTTCTAAGATACTAGAAGAATGAAGTCCCCGTGTTTGTGCCCCATTAGCTAAGCTGCCTAAATTCAAACACGCTGTTTCTAACTGTAATAGTTGTCTCACTGCGTTAAAATGTTAACATGTGTTTATACTTCTTGTCGAGTAGATTGTGACAGGTGTTTACATGTTTAAATTCGCTTAATACTCATGTGAAATATTGAAAATAAAATTTTTGTACTGTGCTCTGTCGCTTAGTAATACCAGTACCATGTTTGTTTAGTGATATACACAGGTTTTTATAATCACTAGTAAAGTAACCACCGAATGATATTTACATTCTTTTATTAATCTACATAACTTTAGAAGCTTTCCCTTACATTTGATCGGACACTTTTGCGCACGTATTTCACTGTAGTTGTTGCGAGAGACAGCATGCGGGAGCAAGCTTGGGTAGCATGTATCACAAAGCAACAGCCGCCGCCGTCCTCGCAAACAGCGACGGGCTGGAACGGCCCAGAAACAAAAGATGCCCGCGCACCAGGTGACTCCTTAAGGCGTCTTTTGTCTCGTTGTCAGACAAAGTCAGTGCGAGGCCGGTTCATTAAAGCGGATTTGGTCCGTTCTCGTCCTCGCCTTTCTTACACTTGCACCTGCGTTGTGAACAGTAGACTAAGTCATTTTTCACGATTTCTTGTGGAAAATAATAGGTCTTCCTAACCTTTTCACTGATCTCAAAAAATATATAGATGTAGTCACATTATTAGAAGATACTTTCTTCTGTTGCATGGTAATCTGTTCGGTAGCTGAAATTGTATAACAAAGGCATGAAACCACATATTGACGTTAGTTGCAAGCGTATAACTTATTTAAAGCGTGCTTGCTTCAGCATGGACGAGGCAGTTTCGCTGTATTAACAGCAGTATTCGACGCTGCAGTTCCAGCTTCTTACTTACCTAGTGGTTTCAAGTGACACGGTCGACATAGGAATTTACGAGCTGATTCACTTTTCGCACATCTTCCAACAGGCTAAAATTCTTCAGTATTTCTGCTCTACTCCTTTTAGTTCATACGACAGCCACGTCGTATACACAGTAGATACTATGCTGAGACGGCGAGCCAACGTGTTTAATACTTCATGATTCGTCCCTTACTGTAGTTCATTGTTGTTGGAAAACATATTCCTATACTCGTGTACATTTAATGACGCCATCTGTTTTTCACGGCTCTCTCAAATTTGACTCCGGCCAGTTATGGAAAACATCACTCATGTTTTAACAGTTAAGTTTTGTGTTCCTTGTTAAAAAAAAGCCACAAACAAATATTTAAAGAATACTGTTGGCGGCAAGCGTTTCAGCGAAGAAAAGAGTAAATGAAGTACACAACTGAATACGAGGGTAGCTATGATCGTCGCAGTAATTTAGCGTTAATCAGAAAGTTCACAACAAAAATAAATAATACTTGAAAATAAGTTTGCTCTCGAAAGTTCTTCGAACAATTTATTCTTTGTATGATTTTCACATGACGCGAGTACAAAACATGGAGCGAAGGAACTAAATGGTTCAAATGGCTCTGAGCGCTATGGGACTCGACTTCTCAGGTCATTAGTCCCCTAGAACTTAGAACTAGTTAAACCCAACTAACCTAAGGACATCACAAACATCCATGCCCGAGGCAGGATTCGAACCTGCGACCGAAGCGGTCTCGTGGTTCCAGACTGCAGCACCTAGAACCGCACGGCCACTTCGGCCGGCCGAAGGAACTAGAGATGGGCAAACCCATTCATCCTTGAGAACTAGTTCACTGGTGATCGCTCTTTTTTGGGAACCGTGCATTTTACTCGTTCACCGTTCATTTGTACATGGTATACAATTCTTACAAAAAACTGAAAATTAGTAGCATAGGTGACTGAAGGATGGAAGGCGCCAAGAGGGGGCAATTGCCTCCCCCCTGGAGTACAGAGTTTCTATTCATTACAGAATTCTCACACACTTGTAGAAGTAATTTCCTTGATTTTGCAAAACCTCTCGTTTAGCCAACTTTAGCGTTTTGTGGCTGATCGCAGTGAAATAATGTAAGGTGGCACACGAAATAGCGGCCCTGACTACAGACAGCTCGCCAGTTACGCACGATTTGTTGACCACTACGAGCACAACAGATAAACGTCTAATAATTTGGCAGTAAAGAAACAACAAATAAGCTAATGCAGACAACAACTTCGAAACAACAGATGACGATTGTTGGGTGACAGTGAGCTGTCTAGTACTCGGGCTGATTTTTGGTGCGCCATCCTGTGCCACTGAATTAATATTGTAGAAGTTATCATATTCTCTTTATAAAATATGAGACCAGACACTCGATTATGGAGCGCGTGCTTCATACGGTTGTTAAGTCGGTCTGCCTTCCAAATCGTTCAGAAATTATGACGATTTTATTACGTATAGTTCAATAACTGTCACCCGGTATCTTCCGACAGTCCCTCAACCTCTGCACCTTGCCATACGCCGCGGCATCACAGTACCTGGGTTTTGAAGCGATTAATCTTAAAGAGCCATTGCTTACATCAGGAAGTAGAGTGAGGTGGATTTCGAGTCATCGTTGTCATTTTTGGAGCACGGTCCTTCTATGCGCCACGGAAGGCCAACAGCACGTGCACTGCAAATCGTCGGTGCTGCTTCCTAGCGCAAATGAAGTACAGTTGAGAGGTGGCATGAGCCCCCTCTCATATTTCTATCTTACGATTCTCCTTTCTAATTGCATGCGGTGGAAAGTTGCTATTCCTTCACACGTGGACTTCCCACGCAGCGTCTCTCGTCACCCGGGTGGTCCGGTGACAGGCGGGCTCTGCTGATTTTGAAAGGGTAAGCCGACGGGTGTGAGGGAGTCGAGTGAATGCTTTCCAGACGCCGACATTGTCAAAAGACACGCCCGGAAGGGCCTGAAGTAGCGGCTGGGCTAGAGGTTCCGTCACTTCGCAGAAACTTAGCGAAAACACTTTCTGGCGGGCTACCAGCGAGGCGTGGGAATGACTTGTGTACCCAGGCAGTTGTGGCGGGAAAATTCCCGCGCTTTCTGCAAAAATAGTAACTGTGATTGGCTTGCTCAGGGCATAGCTCCGTGACGTAGCAAAATCAGCGCAGAAATTGGCGCCAAGAATCTCCATTGTTGGAATGGTAGTGCTCCGGCAATGGAGTGGAATTTTCCGCCGGTTTTCGAGTTGCTGATTGGAACGTTTAACCACAGCCACTGTCGTGGGGGCGGGAATGTTCTGTGTTCCGCCTGTACGGGTGCTCAGGGGTAGTCGGCTCTCGCCTGTCGGTCGGAGTAGGTTCCAAGACTGAGCTCTCGCTGCTCTGGACAGCCTGCTTTCTGTTGGCTGTCTAATATACTTTTATTTAATTGTAACTGTTTGACGAAGTTGCTGAAGTTTCGACTTCAACGTAACTTTCCGAGTACAGTTGGCAATTGAGCGTTCTGCGTACAAGCGGCCTAAGTTGTCTGTCTTGAGCAGTTTTGGCTAAAGTTGACTGTATCGGAGTTACAGTGTGAATTCGCTTGTTAAAATCAATCACTGTACCGTTAGTGATTGTGTGGCGAGCCTTCTTCGTCTCCCTCAGAGGCGCATTTGTATTGCTAGGAAGTCTTTAGTCTGGAACAACCAAACCAGGATAATTCGTTTCGGGCTATACTCGCGACATTGTCATCACCACGACAGGACGTTGAAGCAACCAGCCATCGCCTCCGATACGCCAGATCGTGTTCTGGCAGTTAAGAAGACAGTTTGGTAATGTATGTCCGCAGCACTTGCAGATAGGGATTTTCCTAGGTGATAATCAGAGCTCAGCAGAGCACGCCTGTTCGTCTTTTTCTAGCTTTGTTCTGTCTTGGGTAGCAGCAATTAATGTTGGGTTAGCTGTGTGTCTCTCTTAAGATTTGAGTGGCAAGGAATTGGCTCCACATACCACTTCGTCATAAACCTCACAATCTAGTTTAGGGACAACTTCACCTTCACAGCGTTTGTTTGAGTATCCAATTTGAGCCAATTTGATGTATTATAAATGTTTCATGTGTTTTTGTTTATTATTTTGTGTTTAGTCTTAAAAAATCATATTGTTATTTTGGACAGAACTTTCATTCTGTTAATCGGTAGAGCAACCCTATCATTTCTCACTACGTTAATGAAACCTTCCTTTATTTAACTTATTTATCAAATTAAATTATTGCAGGTGCCAAACTCTTTTCTACTCCACTTGCAGGGTTGATCACAGTCAGTTCGCGTATGTTTTTTAATCCATGTGCAACAGCAAAAGTCGGAGTTAGAATAGGGGGGGGGGGGGGCTTAGAGCATCATTTACATATGTAGATTGTAGAAGACTTTAGTGTTAAATACACTGCTAGCCCCGGCACCTCGCACAGTGTCATAGGGGTGAAGGCTGGCAAAAAAAAAAAAAAAAAAAAAAAAAACGGTGAATAGCTGTCGAGTGCCAATGCCAATACATCCTACTGGTAGAGGGAACGACTTTCTTTTTTTTTTATGTCACTTAACACAGGACGCCAAATTTTACTTATACGGTACCCCTAGTCTCTGTTTATGATACTGTCCATCAGTGTAATTTCCATTGATTAATTTAACGCACGATGCTAATAGCGAGGCGCTGTTGCAGCTGTTTGTGTCTCATCGTACAACATTCCAAGCCCTAGGTAACTTTCCTCTACGTGTTATAAAACGTAACTTACTGTTTAAACAAAATGTTTGGCTATCTAATCATTATTATTATTGCGGGGCTAATTAATATAAATATCAATTCATAATAATATTTTGCTGCATTCCTGTTACCAATTATCTCTATTTAGGGCATCCTCCTTGCGAGAACCGCGACGTGGTTGATGTCGTCTGCCTTATTTACGTGTACCAAGTGGTTTCCATCCGAAAATTTCCTTTTGTCACAGATGATCTGGCATTCTCAACAATATTCCCATACCACTATAACGATTTTAAGTCAATTCTGTCCATCAGTCTTTCATTTGCCCTCATTCTAGGGCGTATGTGATGATTAGTTTCTTTCTTTGTTTTTGATATTCTGTCGGTAAATAACCACTTCCACAGGCGTTAGTTTCCTTTTGTGTTCAGCATTTAAAATCCATATTTCTGATCCATAGCATAAGGCATATTCAACCATCATCCGAGTCACTCTTTTCTTGTTATGAGAAGTCTTCTCATTCGCCTGCCGCCGTGGCCGAGCGGTTCTACGCGCTTCAGTCCGTAACCGCGCTGCTGCTACGGTCGCAGGTTCGAATCCTGCCTCGGGCATGGATGTGTGTGATGTCCTTAGGTTAGTTAGGTTTAATTAGCTCTAAGTCTAGGGGACTGATGACCTCAGATGTTAAGTCTCATAGTGGTCAGAGCCATTTGAACCATTTTTTTTTTTCTTCTCGTTCCACCAAAAAGAATTAATGCTCGTAATTACTTTCCTGCTTTGTTGCATTCTCTATTTTACTTCTGTATTACCCAGTCCACTTTCATCAATTTTGTTGAGTTTATAGGTAGAAGAGGATTCTCCGAAGGTCGAAGAACAGCTGTCGTACAAAGGGAATTATTGATAGTGATGTACAGGTGTTACCGTTAATTTTTGTTGATGATCACTCCATTCTAGTACAAGATGAATACGATTTTGTATTCATGATAGGACGTTCACCTCAGGAAAATGACAAATGGGGACTACAAGGCGAGTCTAACAGAAACCGAGTATGTGATGGTGAATAGTTAGAATAGATTAATGTTTACATGAACGAACAGTTATGAAGCAGGTAGAAGAAAACTTAAATATCTAATTACATCCGCACATTGAACAAGCAGTAAAGATAACCAAAGAAAAATTTGGTATAGGAATTAAAGTTCAAGGAGAAGAAGTAAAAAGTTTGAGGTTTTCCGATGACATTGTAATTCTGTCAGACAAAAAAAGCCTTGGAAGAGCAGTTCAACGGAATGCACAGTGTCTTGAAAGAAGGATTCAAGATGAACATCAACAAAAGTAGAACAAGGGTAATGGAATGTAAACTAATTAAATCAGGTGCCGCTAAGGGAAATAGATCAGGAAACGAGACTCTTTAAGAAGTAGACGCGTTTTGCTATTTGAGCAGCAGAATAACTGATAATGGCGGAAATAGAGAGGATATAAAATGTAGGTTGTATACAATGGAAGAACCCTGGAGATACTAGAAGATATCAGATAGATTATATAATGGTAAGACAGGGATTTAGGAACCAGGTTTTAAATTGTAAGACATTTCCAGGGGCAGATGTAGCCTCTGACCACAATCTATTGGTTATGAACTGTAGATTAAAACTGAAGAAACTGCAAAAAGGTGGGAATTTGAGGAGATGGGACCTGGATAAAGTGAAAGAACCAGAGGTTGTAGAGAGTTTCAGGAAGAGCATAAAGGAACAATTGACAAGAATGGGGGAAAGAAATACAGTAGAAGAAGAATGGATAGCTTTGAGAGATGAAGTGCTGAAGGCAGCAGAGGATAAAGTAGGTAAAAAGACGAGGGCTAGTAGAAATCCTTGGGTGACAGAAGAAATACTGAATTTAACTGATGAAAGGAGAAAATATAAAAATGCAGTAAATGAATCACGCAGAAAGGAATACAAACGTCTCAAAAATGAGATCGACAGGAAGTGCAAAATGGCTAAGCAAGCGTGGCTAGAGGACAAATGTAAAGAGGTAGAGGCTTACCTCACTAGGGGTAACGTACATACTGCCTACAGAGAAATTAAAGAGACCTTTGGAGGAAAGAGAACCACTTGCATGAATATCAAGGGCTCAGATGGAAACCCAGTTCCAAGCAAAGAAGGGAAAGCAGAAAGGTGGAAGCAGTATATAGAGGGACTATACAAGGTCGATGTTCTTGAGGACAATATTATGGAAATGGAAGAGGATGTAGATGAAGATGAAATGGGAAATATGATACTGCGTGAAGAGTTTGATAGAGAACTGAAAGACCTAAGTCGAAACAAGGCCCCGGGAGTAGACAACATTCCATTAGAACTACTGACGGCCTTGGGAAAGCCAGTCCTGACAAAACTCTACCATTTAGTGAGCAAAATGTATGAGACAGGCGAAATACCCCCAGACTTCAAGAAGAATATGATAATTCCAATACCAAAGAAAGCAGGCGTTGACAGATGTGAAAATTACCGAACTGTCCGTTTAATAAGTCACGGCTGCAAAATACTAACGCGAATTCCGTACAGACGAATGGAAAAACTGGTAGAAGCCGCCATCGGGTAAGATCAGTTTGGATTCCGTAGAAATATGGGAACACGTGAGGCAATACTGACTCTACGACTTATCTTAGAAGCTAGATTAAGAAAAGGCAAACCTACGTTTCTAGAATTTGTAGACTTGGTGAAAGCTTTTGACAATGTTGACTGGAATAATCTCTTTCAAATTCTGAAGGTGGCAGGGGTAAAATACGGGGAGCGAAAGGCTATTTACAATTTGTACAGAAACCAGATGGCAGTTATAAGAGTCGAGGGACATGAAAGGGAAGCAGTGGTTAGGAAGGGAGTGAGACAGGGTTGTAGCCTCTCCCCGATGTTATTCAATCTGTATATTGAGCAAGTAGTAAAGAAAACAAAAGAAAAATTCGGAGTAGGTATTAAAATCCATGGAGAAGAAATAAAAACTTTAAGGTTCGCCGATGACATTGCAATTCTGTCAGAGACAGCAAAGGACTTGGAAGAGCAGTAGAACGGAATGGACAGTGTCTTGAAGGAAGGATATAAGATGAACATCAACAAATGGAATGTAGTCGAATTAAGTCGGGCGATGCTGAGGGAATTAGATTAGGAAATGAGACACTTAAAGTAGTCAAGGGGTTCTGCTATTTGGGGAGCAAAATAACTGATGATAGTCGAAGTAGAGAGGATATAAAATGTAGACTGGCAATGGCAAGGAAAGCGTTTCTGAAGAAGAGCAATTTGTTAACATCGAGTATAGATTTAAATGTCAGGAAGTCGTTTTTTGAAAGTATTTGTATGGAGTATAGCCATGTATGGAAGAGAAACATGGATGATAAATAGTTTTGACAAGAAGAGAATAGAAGCCTTTGAAATGTGGTGCTACAGAAGAATGCTGAAGATTAGATGGGTAGATCACATAACTAATCAGGAAGTATTGAATAGGATTGAGGAGAGGAGGAGTTTGTGGCACAACTTGACTAGAAGAAGGGATCGGTTGGTAGGACATGTTCTGAGACATCGAGGGATCACCAATTTAGTATTGGAGGGCAGCGTGGAGGGTAAAAATCGTAGAGGGAGACCAAGAGATGAATACACTAAACAGATTCAGAAGAATGTAGGCTGCAGTACGTATTGGGAGATGAAGAAGCTTGCACAGGATAGAGTAGCATGGAGAGCTGCATCAAACCAGTCTCAGGACTGAAGATCACAACAACAACAACAACATAAAATGTAGACTGGCATTAGCAGGAAAAGCATTTCTGAAGAAGAGGAATTTGCTAACACTGAATGTAGATTTTAGCTGTTAGGAAGTCTCAGAATGTCTTTCCCTGGAGTGTAGCCATATGTGGAAGTGAAACATGGACGAAAAATAGTGTAGACAAGAAGAAAATAGAAGCTTCCGAAATGTGGATGGGTCGATCAAGTAATTAATGAAGAGATACTGAATAGAACTGGGGAGACAAGAAATTTGTGTTACAATTTGACGAAAAGAAGTTTTCGGTTATAGGACACATTCCGAGACATCAAGGGATCCGCAGTCTAGTATTGGAAGGATGTGTGGGGAGTAAACTCATACAGGGAGACCAAGAGATGAATACAGTAAGTAAATTCACAAGCATGTAGTTTGACATAGTTATTCGGAGATAAAGAGGCTCGCACAGTCTTCGGACTGAAGACGACAACAACAATTACATAATCTACAGATAAACATAGTAATATCATCTATTCATGTCGATGGTTGAGATCGAACTTGATAATTAATGTTAAAGGTTACTGAAAATCTCTCAGTCAACATAACCAACACAATTCGAATACGTTTCAGCGGGAAGAACGCCTTAGGCCGTTTCGGCTCTCCCCGTTTCTCCGGCGACAAGGAGCCGTATTTGCTCGGAATATTCTGTCCCGAGGCGACGAGGCAGATACGGCTCGTGTTTTACGAGGTGCTGGGCCGTCTTCACGGTTTCTCCAGCCGAATGGCTCTGCTGGAACTGACGCAGCGCTCTCTCTCTCTCTCTCTCTCTCTCTCTCTCTCTCTCTCTTTTGTCTTTCGCTCCCCAGTAGGGTTCTGCGCCCCGTCCTATATCCTCAGTCCTAAAGACGGCGTTGCGGTTCACCCGCTCGGAAGACCACTTTGGACGATATCTGCTGCCTTAGACACAAGGCGACGATTCGGCGACCGCGGCAGGTGCTCCCGAAGGGATCAGCTTCAACTGGCACCGCTGGCGGTGATAGGATTACACCAATACTGGGTCACGGAACAGAAGACGCATGGCGCAAAAGCGCCTCGAAACGTCGGGCTGAGAGGTCTGATGGCAAAAATGTGTTCGACGAATCGAGTTCAGAGCCGCTGCTAAATCGAATCTGTAGAGAATGAGAAGCGTAAGGTGGATGTCAAACGGTAAAGAAATTGAATTGGACAGTCAAATATCAGAAGTAGCGTGTTGAAAGTCCGGTGGCAGTACATGTGTTAGGCAACGAAAGTACAGGATGTGACGTTTGTATGACTAGATCACGGAAGTTACCGGAGGAGAATGACGATCACAGGAAGAACTAGTTACTAGAACAGTTTGACAACTCCAGTTCTATAATTTATTACTTTGTGAGCTGCGCCCTTTGCCACGATATTTCGGCTGACAAACCATTCTACATCTACATGAATGCTCTTCAAGTAACATTTAAGTGCCTGGCAGAGGGTTCATCGAAGCACATTCACAATTCTCTATTATTCCAATCTCGTATAAGGCACGGAAAGAACGAATACCTATATCTTTCCTTACGAGCTCTGATTTCCCTTATTTTATAGTGGTAATCGTTTCTCCCTATGTAGGTTGGTGTCAAAATAATTTTTCGCATTCGGAGAAGAAAGTTGGTGACTAGAATTTCGTGAGAAAATTCCGACGCAACGAAAAACGCCTTTCTTTTAATGAAATCCACCCCAAATCCTGTATCATTTGAGTGACACTGTCTCCCATATTTCGCGAATACAAAACGTGCTGCCCTTCTTTGAACTTTTTCGATGTACTCCGTCAGTCCTATTTGGTAAGGATCCCACACCGCGCATCGGTATTCTAAAAGAGGACGGACAAGCGTAGTGTAGGCAGTCACCTTAATAGATCTGTTACAATTTCTAAGTGTCCTGCAAATAAAACACAGTCTTTGGTTAACCTTCCCCCCAACATTTTCTATGTGTTCCTTCCAATTTAAGTTGTTCGTAATTGTAATTCCTAGGTATTTGGTTGAGTTTACGGCCTTTATATTTTACTTTTTTATCACGTAACCGAAATTTAACGAATTCCTTTTAGCTTTCATGTGGATGACCTCACACTTTTCGTTATTTAGGGTCAACTGGGAATTTTCGCACCATTCAGATATCTTATCTAAATCGTTTTGCGGTTTGTTTTGATCTTCTGATAAGTTTATTAGTCGATAAACGACACCGTCAACTGTAAAAAACCTAAGGCGGCTGCTAATATTGTCTCCCAAATCGTTTATACACATAAGGAATAGCAAAGAGCCTATAACAGTACCTTGGGGAACGCCAGAAATCACTTCTGTTTCAGTTATTTTCAGCTGAGTGTTTAGCCAGACACTCACCTGAAGATGGATGAATGGTTGTTAACCGAAATATCGTGGCAAGAAATCGACGTCACCCGGCTCCAATGCCGAAACCTCAAGGCATATTCTTTACTCCGGGAAAATTTCAAGTGTCACATTAGAACTAGAATATCCATACCAGTTTAGAATAATTATTTATGCCCTAAATACACCCCCAAACATAAAGAATAGTTCTAAAGGATAGCGCAATTTTATTAGAACAGTAATGAAAAATAGTAAGCAAAAATAAAAACAAAAGTAGAAAAAAACTTAGAAATGTTCAGAACGTAACGGTATGTCCAAATTAGTTTTCGTTGTGAATGTAAAATAACTCGTTCCACAGCATTACTATCTGTACTTCTGAGCGCGTTGTCGTACATTCCAGGTCACATCTTCCAGAACAGCTACAGAAATTGCTTGATAAGCCGTTTCAGTTTTGTGCGCAGATCTGCTAATGCGCATGGCTTCATGCAGTGCACTACCTTCTCGAAAGTATCCCACAGGTAAAAAATAATGTGGGGTCAAATCACGGAAACGTGCTGGATACTCACTGGGACCCACTCGTCCAGTCCAAAGACCTGATGCTTTGGTGTTCAAATAGGCGCTCACATCCTTATGCAAATGGGGTGGAACACGGTGTTTTTGGAAGAATAACGTCCTCACAAAACGAAGCACGAGTGGATGGTAAAATTAATGAGTCCAGCGTCTGCAGGTAGTTCGTGACAGTAATCGTACCTTCGAAAAAGAAAGTTCCAATCAGTCTCTTTGATGGTAACGTGCACTGGACATCAAAGCCCCGGAGCATTGACCGCTCGCTCTATATAAATATATGAAAATATAAGAATTTCTGGGGGCCCAGTATACATAGCTATGCCTGTTTACCGTGCCAAGTAGTTTAAAACAATGCAGCATCATACCGCAACACATGGAAACAAAATTAGCATCACATTCAACCTGCGCGAGGAACCTTTCACTAAACTGACTTCTTCTGTCTTGGTCGCTTTCATTCAATGAGTGTAACAATTGCGTAATGTAAACTTTACATTTTACTCTGCGCGAAATACGACTTACACTTTCCCCACTCACACCTGTTTCACGTGCACATTGTCGTGTTGATTTCTGTGGTGTACATGTGAATGCATCCAACACCTGAGCAGAGGACTCGTCATCGGCCTAAACTTCCCTTATGCATATACATAATTGTCGCAGCAGTTTCGAACTTAACGCGAAGGCCAGAGATGCTCACGCGTGTTGGTGGTTCAGTTCCATATTCCTGCCTCCAATGTCGTTGCACTTCACTGATATTCTCGAACTTCCAGTACCATTTGAAAATGCTCTTTCACTGCTCGAAAGTCAGTCGGGCTTACGCCATGGCCTCAGTTTGTACACCGACACCAGTTCGTCGTAGCACTACTGCCATTTGTTGCTCAACCGTTGTACTATACGTTCAATCCACACCCACTGTGATCTTACAGCGTCTGGTTTGCATAGCCAGTTTTAAAGTGTGTCTACGTGAGTTTGATCTACCGTGTAGAAACTGACGTAAACAGTCGCAACATCAAAAAGTAATTAATGTAGAGCAACGAAATTACGATAGTACATTTGTTCTATGTTACATACTTACGCGATTAACATTGTAAAATCATAGGTTAATGTAAGCTCGAGATAAGCCATTGAAAATGGTACATTAATAACCGATGTAACCTGCAAAATGTTGAATAAAAGCATACAAACGTGCATGTATTGGGTTGTACAGGTGCCTGATGTCCGTTTGTGGGATCGAGTTCCATGCCTATTGCACTCGGTCGGCCAATTCAGGGACCGTTAATGCTGTTTGTGGATGACGCTGGAGCTGTCGTCGATGATGTCCCACATTTGTTGGATTGGAGACGGATCTGGTGATCGTAAAGGCCAAGGCATCATGTCGACACTCTGTAGCCCATGTTTAGTTATAATAGCAGTATGTGGGCAAGCGTTATCCTGTTGGAAAATACCCTCTAGAATGATGTTCATGAATGGACCAGGCAAGACGTGTGTGATCGCTTCTGCTGTCATACAAAGTCGCCCCCCAGATCATTACTCAAGGTGCAGATTCTGTGTGTCCAGCACGCAGACAAGCTGTTTGCAGGCCCTCAACTGGTCTCCTTGTAACCAACACACAGCCATCACTGACACCGAGGCAGAACCAGCTTCCATGAGATGACACAACAGATCTCCACGCTGCCCTCCAGTGAGCTCTCGCTTGAGAGCAAAAGGCGGTGGTTTGGGATCAGTGGAGTGCACTCTACATTGCGTCTGGTCGGAGCTGTCCTTAAAGTGACCGATTCGTAAGAGTTCGTTGTCTCACTGTGGTGCCAACTGCTGCTCAAATTGCTTTTGCTGCTGCAGGTGAAGTATGATACACCAGGGCCATACGCAGAACACGATGGTCTTCCCTCTCGGTAATGCCATGTGATCGTTCTGAGCCCGGTCTTCTTTCGACCGTACATTCTCGTGTCCACCGCTGCCGGCAATAATGTGCAGTGGCTACATTGCTACCAAGCCTTTCTGCAATTTCGCAGACGGAACGTAGAGCTTCTTCAAGTCCTATTAAGGGGAGCCGGAGGTGCCTATGGTGCCCATGTTAAAATCACTAAGTTTGAGGAACATTTATGAATAAACTACCAAATAGAAAAATTTGAATTTTTTTTTTACATATAGAGTGGTTTAGTATTGCAGTTATGACAGAGGGATTTTGGAGTATCTTTTCTAGTTTCCTTCCAATTATTTTTTTTTTTAATAATGACCCAAATTTTTTTACAAATAATTGCTTTATAATTAAACTGAAATGAAACTACTGCACATATTGCCAAATGGCTGTGTTACAATGTAAGTTTGACCACTAGGAGTGCTGTATAAAAATTTCATCTCTCTAGCTTGAGTGGATTTTGAGAAAATGTTCCTTATATTCGAAAAATTCTAATTTACGGGAATTGGCTATCAAAGTTTCTCAATACATTCCTGCACTATCGGATGGATTATGAGGGTCTTCTTCTTCATCTTCCAAAAGCTTCCTCTTCTGTCTTCTTTACTGGCTTGTTGTTCCACCATACTTCATATGCCTTCCTCTTCTTTCTGCTCCTCTTATCCTTTCTCTGTCAATATTTCTTAGTGCTCGTACAGTGTTCACCCCAGCTGTAAATCCTAATGCGTTCAGAACTTCACACTTCACACTATTCCCTTGGTTGTAGGTTGCTATTGCATCATAAATGCCAAAGTGCAGTGTTTTTATGCTTACAAACACCCTTTTAGGAATCACTTTCCAAATCAAATTGTTTACGCTCTCATTAGGATTCTGCGTCTTTCCGTGTAGACATTTGTGTAACAATTCTGGCTGTGCTAAGTCATGAAAAATTGGTTTTATTGTTCCCTCCTGATTCTTGTACATACTGCATATTACCCGCTTTACACAACAAGTATAATACTACCAACAACAGGCGCAACACTGAACTAATTCGAAACGGTAAACAGCAAAGAGACGATGTTCCGCGCTCTTATTCATTGTAGTATCGCAACTTGGTATTAGTGTTAATTTTCTTTTCCCTACGTTCTTCCTCTTCTTATATACACGGTTACTAAAACGTGGCATCGTAACCAGAAAAAAAGTGTACGACAATATTAAATGGAGCAAGATGTTCGAAATTCTGAGGAAAATAGGAGTAAGCTGTAAGGAAATACGGGTAATATTTGTCACAGAAAACAATGTAGCCAACCCTTGCACACTCCCTGTATGCGTAACATAAGGCGCTGTATGCGTAATAGGCCGAGAAAATCCCAAGCAGTTCGCCAGGAAGTCACGAGAGGGTGTTAGATGCATTCAGCGGCCGCCCATTTCCTCTGCAGGCGTGGGGGAAAATGGTAATAACTCCACTTCTAGGGCGAGTAGAACAATAATTCAAAGTTTACATTCAAGAGGAATGTTCCAATTAATTTTCGGTAGCAAACAAAAATCGTATTTTTTTGGATTTGACCACCTCCGGCTCCCCTTAAACGAACTTGTTCAAACTCTGTCAGGTGCTGGTAATGGTGTCTTTGCCGCCTTAAAAGCATTCTTGACTAACATCAACTTCCCGACCTGTGGAAAACCTCCCGTATCCTGATGTTCTCCAAACCCAATAAGCCTCCATCTGATGCCTCTTCCTATCGACCTATCTGTCTCACATCGGTGTTCAGCAAGCTCTTGGAATCCATCCTTTCCCGGCGCATCCATCTCCACCTCCACCAAAACCACCTCCTCCCAATCACCCAATGTGGCTTTCGACCTTCCTTCTCTGCTGATGACCAACTCCTCCGCCTCACTCATCTCCTCTCCCTCCAGCTTAACTCCCGTCGCTC
This sequence comes from Schistocerca piceifrons, assembly GCF_021461385.2. NCBI lineage: Eukaryota > Metazoa > Arthropoda > Insecta > Orthoptera > Acrididae > Schistocerca > Schistocerca piceifrons. The sequence continues at coordinate 1,140,618,771 of NC_060138.1, forward strand.
CGCCATTTTTGTCTCACTTGACCTCGAAAAGGCCTACGACCGTGTCTGGCATCCCGGTCTCCTGTTTAAACTCCAAACCTACGCCCTTCCTATCAACTACATCCGTCTGGTGGCCTCCTTCCTCTCCCACCGCCCCTCCTATGTTACCATCCATCATGCCAATTCCCACACCTTCTACCCCTCTGCCGGTGTGCCCCAGGGCTCTGTCCTCTCCCCTCTCCTCTACCTCCTGTACACGGCAGATATGCCCCAACCCCCCCCTCCAGTACACCTCTTGCAACATGCTGATGACACCGCTTTCCTCGCCCTCGCTCCTACCCTCCAACGGTCCCAACGCTTTCTCCAGAATCACCTTGACCTTTTTGCTGCATGGCGTAACCAATGGCTCCTGAAACTCAATCCTTCCAAGACCCAGGCAATCATCGTAGGTCGTACCACTCGCTCCTTCCGGCTCCTGGATTTCTCCCTTACTGTCTGCGCACATCCTGTCCGCCTCACCCCCACCCTCACCTACCTTGGCCTCACCATTGACCGTCACCTCACCTGGATACCTCATCTCCGCTCCATCCAATCCAAAGCCCACAACCGCCTCCGACTCCTCAAACTCCTCTCTGGCCGGACATGGGGGTTGCACCCCTCTACCATCCTCCACACCTACAAATCCTTCATCCGTCCCATCCTCTGTTATGCCAGTCCTGCCTGGATATCTGCCCCCCCCCCAAATTCTATCAGTCCCTCCAGATCCTTGAGCGTCATGCACTCCGCCTCGCCTTCCATATCCGCCTCCCGTCCCCCACGCGGATCCTCTATGATCTCATTCCTTTCCCCCATCTGCTCCTATTCCTCGAACATATTTGCATCCTCTACACCTCCCGCCGTCTTGAACCCCCTCACCCCCCTGGTTGCTCCTCTCCTCTCCCATCCCCGCCCCCTGCCACGTCTTCACCGTTGTGTCCCCCTTACCCTCCATCTCTACACCCTCCATCTCCTTTCCCAAGGTGGCTTCCGTCAACTCCCCCTCCCGGATGATGCCCTCTCTCCCTCCATTTATCCTTCCTATCAACTCTGATCATCAATCCCCCTCCTTTCCTCTGTCCTTTCCCTGGGCTCCCTCTTCCCCCCCCCTTCCGTCCTGTTTTCTCCCCACTAAACCTCTCCCTACCTCCCTTCTCCCCCCCCAGTCCTTTTGTCTGCCCCTCCTCTGCCTACCCCACACCCTGTCGCGTCTGCCCCCCCCCCCTCTTATGGGTCCTCATCCTCCTTCAGCTCCTTTCCCGGCTCCCCCCTTCGCTTTTACTCTCCTTTCCCCCCTTTTTTGTTTTCCCATCTTCTGTCCAGTTTCCCCCCCACCTGCTCTCGACTGTGGTGTCACATTTGCCAACTTTTTAGTGCAGTGTTCCAGTGACTATTCAGTGTTGTTTGTCTTTCTCGTGTTGCGAACAGAAACCATGCTGTCGCTAGGTGTGAATTTTATGTCCTTTGCGAACAGAATCCAGACTGTCGCCGTGTTTTTTTAATTGTCTATTGCTTTCCCTGTCTGCTTCGTATGTATTTTTATTAGCGTCATCATCCCTGTGTTGTTGTTTTAAGTTCCACGATTTCTTTTCGCCTTGTTACTCTCTAAGTCTCCGATTTTATCGCCTGTTTTTTCTTATTTGTTCTCTTGATCTTTGTCACAAAATCTGTCGGCCGAAGAGCGGCATACTAAGCTGCTGCCAGTCCGCCCCCTTCGGGGGGAATTGAAATTCAATAAATGAAAAAAAAAAGAAGTAACATCAACTCACCCGCTCACGGTCGTTACAGCGTGTATTTAAAACAAACCTGATTTGCATCCTGACAGTGGCGTTACTAGCAGCACAGCAGCGCCACTCTTATGTGACCAGTGCGAATTTTGAACAGATATGATCTTCCAGATGTAGAAACAAGACTACAAACTTTCGTTTATTGCGGACAGCTCCTTCTTGGTGCTGCGATCTTTTTGCCATCAGTGTATGTATGACATTCCCAAGATTTCTTGGATGCTGTTCTTCCGAGTCCGATGGTATGTGTCCATTCTCACAGATTCTAGAAATCAGACTTGAAGAGCTACTGGTTGATACCTTGTCAACATTTTTAGAAACTCCGATCGGCAGTCATCTACACTTTTCACCTTTATTTTCATCAAAAGTGTTGAACTCTGGCTAATAATTGATCTCCCAATGTCTTCTTACCTATCACGTCGTCTGAAAATTCCTTCCCTTGGTAGAGAACCTCATTGAATTCCTTACACCTATCCGCTCTCTCCTGTGCGTTTAGCAATGGATCCTCTTGCATTCCGTACGTTGACGCCCCTGCTGTCAGCTTCACCGTAGACTGCTTGAACATTCTCGTGAATTGAATCGTTAGCCTTGAAACGTCCCCTTAGAAAAATTATAAATGACTGTGCTTAAGCTGACACACAATATTTTTAGCGCAATGCAATCTGACTTTGAAAAATACCTACAAAAGAATGGCCCTGACTAACAATAACCTAAATAACCTATACCTTTCATGAATCACTTACCTCACAAAAATCTTCGTTACTCTACCCTAACTGCAATACAGCGAGAGCCACTACTGCCAGCTAAATAAAAGATTCTAACTACTGAAGGGACTAACTACTGATAGGCATAGTTAGCAAATGAAAGATTTTGATAAAGAACAAGCAATGTATTTACCTTAATAGTGTTCAAAAGTCATTATATATATATATATATATATATATATATATATATATATATATATATCATGACATCCAGTCTTACAAATTTACTGTCTCTGATGGACACACGTCCCTCCAACTGCGCAACGCTACGCCCTGTGAACAGCCAACTGCCCAACGCTACAATAGCGACTATTGCAACAATGCCAACCAGCCACAGACTGCACACAGCACAAGTCAGTGATTTTCATATAGAGCGCTACATGGCGTTACCAACATAAAAACCTAAACAACCTACTTACAGCCTACACCCTGCGTATCGTTCGCATATGTGACACTCTCGTATCCTCCTAGCAGGTGTGTAAGAGAGTGTTGGTTGGCTGAGGTAACGGGCAGTGCAGGCGGCAGCTGGGGGCCGCATGCGGGGGCGAAGTGACCGCCGCAGGCCGTTCCCGTCGGCCGCCTCCCAATTAGAGCGGCGGCTGCGGGGGCGGAGTACGGGGTGGGGGTGGAGGGACGCCGCCCCGGCCGGACACGACGCCACCGCCGCCTCTGCCGTATCGACCGCCCCACTCACTTTCACTGCCGGCGACAGGGCTGCGGTCTCGATATCTGGCCGGGCCCTGAAGTCACTTCTCGCCCACGGACCACCTCAGTGCGAATACATAGAGCGGCTTCCATCCGCTTCATTCGTTGACGCATTTGCATAGCCAGTACACGCTGTCCATGGTGAGAGGTAACGAATGCACACGTTACAAACAAACTGCACAGTGCATCTACCACACACTGAGTAAACAAAAGTCTTGGAATAGCGATATGCACGTAGTAGTAGCACCGCGTACACAAGGTATAAAAAGGCAGTGCATTGAAAGAGCTGTCATTTCTACTCAGGTAATTCACGTGAAAAGGTTTCCGACGTAACCACGGCCGCACGACGAAAGCAGAGTTCGAATGCGGAATAGTAGTTGAAGCTAGACGCATTTCAGAAATTGTTACGGAACTGAGCCGAGAATGCCACATTTCAGGCATTATCTCTCACGACGGACAACATAGTGGCCAACGGCTTTCGCTTAAAGACTTGAGAGCAGCGGCGTTTGCGTAGAGTTCAGTCTACATCCACAAAAGACAGCGGGTCCATCTAGTAGTGAATGTGCAGCGACAGATTTTATAGTATTCTTCTTCTTGTCAGCAGCAGATGTTGTCATTTCCACGTCTTCAATTGTTTTGTAGATTGTCTGTCTTGCACGACGACGATATCTTCTGTAGGGCATCTTGGCAGCGTTCAATGCAGTTGCCTGTGCAGCAGCAGCAGCGCGAATGATCCGCTCCGCGGGCAGCGCTCGCTTTTATAGCAACACTGAGTAAAATAACCGCAGCAATCAATGTGGGAAGTACGACGAACGTGTTCGTTAGGTCAGTGCAGCCAAATTTGGCGCTAATGACCTGTGACAGCAAACGACCGACGTGAGTGCCTTTGTTAACAGTACGACATCGCCTGCAGCGCCTCTCATGGGCTCGTGGCCGTATCGGTTGGACCCTAGACGACTGGAAAACCGTGAACTTGTCAGTTCAGTCCCGACTTCAGTTGAGGAGCTAATGGTAAGGTTCGAATGTCTGGCCACCCAGGGATCTGTGGCAATGAACAAGCCGATAGATTGGCTAGGATGGGGGCAACAACTCCATTTATTGGACCGGAACCTGTCTTGACAATCACCAAGGCTGTGATCAAATTAGAACTACGGAACTGGCTTAGGAAACAGCACGTAGGATATTGGACCAAGGTCCATAAACAAAAAGATGGTAAGGTAATGATGCCCAAGCCATATTTTAAAAGATGCTCTGTAATCCTGGGGTTTAAAAGGAAAGAGATCAAACTCATGACTGGTCTGACGACTGGCCATGGGAACTACACACAATGGGTATAATGGAAGAGGACCCTAAATGTAGGATCTGTGATGAGGGTGAAGAAACTGCATCACACCCAATCTTCGAATCCATGGCACTAGAGAGTAAAAGATTCAGAATCTTCGGGTCAACTAGACCTGAAAATATTGTGTCTAACATAAAACTGTTAGAGGGACTCCTTGCACTATTTAAGGGCACTGGTTGGCTTTACTGGATATACAAGGAGCGATACCGCACAATAAACCTGGTTTCGGTGTGGACAGTGGCGGGTTAAACCTAAGCTGTTTTAGCTCTCCTGCTAAAATCAATCTATCAAGGTTCGAATGTGGCGCAGACCCTACGAAGCCACGGACCAAAGTTGTGAGCAGAGCACTTTGCAAGGTGGTGGTGGCTCCATATGGTGTGGGCTGTGTTTAAACTGACTGAAGTGGGTCCTCTGGTCCAACTGACCCGATCATTGACTGGAAATGGCTATATTCGGCTACCTGGGGACGAGTTGCAGCCATTCATGGACTTCATATTCCCAAACAACAACGTCATGTTACCGGGTCACAATTGTTTGCGTTTGGCCTGAAGATGGAATTTTTATGGATGACAACGCGTTATGTCACAGAGCCACAATTATTCGAAATTGGTTTGAAGATCGTTTTGCAGAATTCGAGCGAATGATTTGGTCACCCACATCGCCTAACATGAATCCCATCGAACATTTATCGGACGGAATAGAGAGGTCGGTTCGTGCGCAGAATCCTGCACCGGCAATACTTCCGCAGTTGTGGACGGCTATAGAGGCAGCTCAAATGTTCAAATGTGTGTGAAATCCTAAGAGACCAAACTGCTGAGGTCATCGGTCCCTAGATTTACGTACTACTTAAGTAACTTATGCTAACACACCCACACACACACACACCCATGCCCGAGGGAGGACTCGAACCTCCGGCGAGAGGGGCCGCGCAATCCGTGACATGGCGTACAGAGGCAGCATGGTCAATATTTCTGCAGGGGACTTCCAAAGACATGTTTAGTCCATGCAACATCGAGTTGTTACACTATGTCTTCCATAAGCAGGTCCAACACGACATGAGGATGTATCCATGATTTTTGTAACCTCATTGTATGTGTACTGATTGCCTTGCCACTATGCTCCTCTGCACCGTCTCAGGAAATTCTGTTCATGTCAGACACGTTTATCCAGCTTTGAACGAAACTGGACGCATTGTGACTGTTCGCGGCCAACTGCCGTCGGTTAACTATAGAAAATAACGGGTACAGCGGAATGCAGCTTCACAAGTGAAGAAGAACGAACTGGACACTGATCCCGGACATCCCTTGTTTGAATACGAGCTTTAGAGACCAAGGCTCAGATCGAGAAAGACAAGTACAGCAACTCATTCATCTCCCGGAACTCGCCTGGCGGAACTCTTTGCCAGAGGCACTTCAAATAAACGTCAGAGACGGATGATCTCCAGGCTTATGTGACATGGAAGGCGCTTACAGACTGAAAACTGGTGTGTCCCGATGCAAAGTCAACCTCAGGAAATGGGGCACCTCAGCAGTGATGGCAAAATTTGGCAGTACGGTGAGCTACAGCACAAACAATTCGTGTTAGTCCACAGGGACCTGCCGAGCCGGCCGCGGTGGCCGTGCGGTTCTAGGCGCTACAGGCCGGAACCGCGCTGCTGCTGCGGTCGCAGGTTCGAATCCTGCTTCGGGCATGGGTGTGTGTGTTGTCCTTAGGTTAGTTAGGTTTAAGTAGTTCTAAGTTCTAGGGGACTGATGACCACAGCAGTTGAGTCCCATAGTGCTCAGAGCCATTTGAACCATTTTTTTTTTTTTTTTTTTTTTTTTTTGGACCTTCCGGGTTCATGGGCTACAAGTGATGTTGCTGCAGCTAACAAAACAGCACTCAAAGCTCCCGAATACTGGGCCCTCCTCAGAACATCGAGTGAATTATCACGCTGTTTGTTTTGTTTTTTGTATTCCTGTTTGTTTTAATAAATTATTGTTGCACACGTTAATCTCTGTAGTTTTCTGTCTGTATTTTGTTGAATTTTCTCTGTAATTCGTACTTAATAAAATGTTCAGGGCTATTATGCCGTGGTTCAATGGATTTCACCTTCAAACCCGACGTTTCACCCCCATCTTTGGAGGACATTTTCAAGGGGGATCGTAGCTTTGTTGATCACGCCCTAGCAGGTGCGAATCGGACATTCAACAAAGCTACGATCCCCTTGAAAATGACCTCCACAGATTGGAGCGAAACGTCGGGTATTAATGTGAAATCCATTCGACCACGGCATGATAGCCCGGAACATTTTATTAATTGTGACATTTCCGGCTATGAAAGTTTACATTTTGCAATTCATACATTGCATCTAATTGATCTATGTGTGTTGTTAATACTGCGCCGGTATTGCAATAATTCCATGTCCTGGACACGAAAAAGTAACGAATACTCCCGATAGAATGGTAAGCAGCGCTTTGAACTCAGTATCAGGAGGCACTGAGGCGTTAATCAGTATTATTGGCAGAGCTCACTTGCTCACACCCTCGCTCAAACTCTTGAAACCTATTCTTTTTTTTTTCTTTTAGACATTGTCGCACTCGATTTCGAAGCTTTCAAAGATATCTAGATAATCCTTATTCAAGAAAATATGTGGGTGAAAGGATGGAAGTAAGTAAACAGTGTCATTAGAAACAATTTTTCCAAATATTTTTTTTTTCCATTAAAGTCTCCGTGTTTGTGAGCTAGCGCTATACTTCAAAAAACGTCAACCTTCTGTCACTGTTGCAGATGACCTTCATTAGTGTGATGATGTATAGTTCTACATATACATCTACATCGCTACTCTGAAAACTACTGTGAAGTGCGTGACAGAGAATACCAGAGAGCAGTATTTCTTCCTGTTCCATTCATGTAGGGAGCGGGAAGAATGACTGTTTAAAAACCCCTCTGCGTGCTGAAATTAGTTTAATATTGTCCTCACGACCTCTGCGACAGCGATGAGTCGGGGGTTGTAGTACGTAGCTAGAGTCGCCATTTAAAGCTAGTGCTTGCCAGTCCAGTCCCTTCTCCTCAGCGTCTCCGTAACACCCGTAAACCAAACAAATTTATGATAATTCGTGCTGCTTTTCTCTGTATACATTCAATATCCTCTGTTACCTTCTATCTGGTATCAGTCCCACACATCTGAGCAGTATTCTAGGATTGGTCGTAAGAGCGTTTGGTAAGGAATATGTAGTGTCACGTATCGATACCACCCAAAGGATGTCGCGAAGTTGGGAACGGAATTGCAGGTTTCCATCAAACAGCGACAGCTGTTGCCCAGGGTCTGGCAGACCCTGCACTTTAACAAAATCTTCTGTTCCCTGTATTAACTTTCTCGCTAACCATTTCTGCTTCTGTCCAGTTTTCTTACGACGACAGTTGCCACACCACTCTGTAACCCACCTCTCCTTACCGTTGTTTACGAAGTCGTGCACAACATAATCTCCTCTCTAGACTGATAGACCGTTCCTACTATCCTACCAATGACCCGAAGTTCGCTACCCTCTTTACTGGCCACTGTCATTATGTAACTGCTTTTCAGAACTACACAGTATCACATTTCTCATCATTTAAAGCAAGTTACTAATCTTTGTACCACTTTTCAAAAAATGGTTCAAATGACTCTAAGCACTATGGGACTTAACATCTTAGATCATCAGTCCCTCAGACTCAGACCTAACTAACCTAAGGACATCTTACACATCCATGCCTGAGGCAGTATTCGGACCTGCGACAGTAGCAGCAGCGCGATTCCGGGCTGAAGCGCCTAGAACCGCTCGGTCACAACGGCCGGCTGTACCACTTTTAAATCTTATCAGGATCCGACTGAATGTTTTTGCAACTTGTTTTCAAACAGTATTTCATTATAAACTGAAAAAAAAACAAATAAACTGATACACCTGTCTAACATCGTGTAGGGTTCGCGCGAGCACGCAGAGGTGCCGCAACACGACGTAGCGTGGAGTCGACTGATGTCTGAGGGCCGGCCGAAGTGGCCGTGCGGTTAAAGGCGCTGCAGTCTGGAACCGCAAGACCGCTACGGTCGCAGGTTCGAATCCTGCCTCGGGCATGGATGTGTGTGATGTCCTTAGGTTAGTTAGGTTTAACTAGTTCTAAGTTCTAGGGGACTAATGACCTCAGCAGTTGAGTCCCATAGTGCTCAGAGCCATTTGAACCATTTTTGACTAATGTCTGAAGTAGTGCTGGACGGAATTAACACCACGAATCCTGCAGGGCTGTCCATGACGAGGGGGTCCAGATCTCTTCTGAAGGGCACGTTGCAAGGCATCCCATATATGCTCAGTAATGTTCATGTCTGGGGAGTTTGGTGGCTAGCAAAAGTGTTTAATCTCAGTAGAGTATTCCTGGAGCCACTCCATAGCAGCTCTGGACATGTGCGTGTCGTATTGTCCTGCTGGAAATGCCGAAGTCCGTCGGAATGCACAATGCACATGAGTGGGTGCAGGTGATCAGACAGGATGCTTACGTATGTGTCACCTGTCAGCGTCGTATGTAGACGTATCAGGGGTCATATATGATTTCAGCTGTACACGCCTCACACCATTACAGAGCCTCCACCAGCTAGAACAGCCCTTGTTGACACGCAAGGTCTATGGATTCATGAGGTTGTCTCCATACCCGTACACGTCCATCCGCTCGATACAATTTGAAACGAGACTCGTCCGACTAGTCAACATGTTTCCAGTTATCAACAGTCCAGTGTCGGTGTTGACGGACCCAGGCAAGGCGTAAAGCTTTGTGTCGTGCAGTCATCAAGGGTACACGAGTGAGCCTTCGGCTCCGAAAGGCCTTATCTATGATGATCAAATGTGTGTGAAATCTTATGGGACTTAACTGCTAAGGTCATCAGTCCCTAAGCTTACACACTACTTAACCTAAATCATCCTAAGGACAAACACACACACTCATGCCCGAGGGAGGATTCGAACCTCCACCGGGACCAGCCGCACACTCCACGACTGCAGCGCACTAGACCGCTCGGCTAATCCTGCGCGGCGATGATGTTCCGTTGGATGGTTCGTACGGTGACACTTGTTGATGGCCCGGCATTGAAACCTACAGCAATCTGCGGAAGGGTTCACATTTCTCACATTGTCTCTTCCGTCGTCGTTTGTTCCGTTCTTGCAGGATATTTTTCCGGTCGCAGTGATGTGGAAGATTTGAATTTTTAGCGGATTCCTGTTATTTACGGTACACTCGTGAAATGGTCGTACGAGAAAATACCCACTTCATCGCTACTTCGGAGATGTGTACCATAAGACCACGTTCAGACTCAACTAAATCTTGATAACGTGCCATTGTAGCAGCAGTAACCGATCTAACAACTGCGCCAGACACTTTCTGGCTTATATCGGCGGTGCCGACCGCAGCGCCGTATTCTGTCTGTTTAGAATCTCTGTACTTGAATACGCATGCCTACACCAGTTTCTTTGGCGCTTCAGTGTAGATACCTCTGTCATGTGTCAAAGTCATTAACATATAATAAGGGCAGCAAGTCACTCAACACATTTCCCTGGAGTACACCCAAAGTTCCTTCTACTACTTCTACTCTTGATGCCTCTTCGTCCAAGATAATGTGCTGCGCTCTCTCTACCAATAAATCCTCAGTCCAGTTACAAATCTCCTTTGATACGCCATAAGATTGTACTGTTGCACATAAGCATAGAATCAGTACTGTCGAAAGCTTTTCGGAAATAAAGAAATAATGCATCTACCTGACTGCCTTTATCCACGACTTTCAACATGTCACGTAAGAAAAGTGCGAGTTGGGTTCACGCGATTCATGTTTTCGGATCCCATGCTGGTTTGCACTGTGCTAATTGCCTTTGTGACGTGATGCTATTTTTCTAATAGAAATGGAGCCTCTCCTCGTACACATTTCCATTGTGATAATCACGTAATAATCTACCGTCACTTATAGTTCAATTCTTTTATCTTGGCGGCTCGCGCATGCCCGCCCAGCAGCGGGAGATTGCTGCGTTGCCAGTTGCACACGACGCACGCGCCAATAGAAGCAGTGCCATAGTATAGCATAGTTCGTAAGCTTACCAGTAGGGGGGGAGCGCGCAGTTCATGAAGTAAGGCTACCACGGCCGCATTAACCCTTTCGCTGCTACAAAGACGTGCTGCCTGCATTCCGCGCTGTGCGCGATTTTGTCACTGCACTGCTCACCTGTGCAGACACATCGTGTTCCGACTGCTTTGACACTCTTATCAATCGATTCCACAAAAACAATTTGGCCCAAAAATTAGATTTTTACACATCTTCTTGACTGATACCTCCCCCCCATAAATGACGTAATTTTGTTTCGATGTTCAACGCAGTTATTATGCAGCATTAAATATAGTAAACCATTGCACGAAATTTTGAAGAGTTCGCAGAGGTAAAAGTCCATAGAGTGTACAGTAAATTTTATATGAAATTTAGGTATCTTGTCCACATTTCACTCTCAACATTGTGGCAACTAAAATCGACCATACGTAACCGTTATGCTAACGCACCGCATCTGACTACGTAACGCCATAAGTGAGTACATAACGCAATGAGGACTATAATACGTCACGCAAAATATTGACAAACACTGTTGGTATGACTACGAATTACTCACGCTTCGTCGAAGTACAATAGGAAATAAACAATTACCGCTGTTCTTTATTGCGAAAAAGCAGTTCGTGAGAGTGATACAAACACCTTTCCTTGCTATCGCCTGAAATAGGAGTATTATTGCTTGTTTGGTTTAATTAATTAATAGAATATGAAGCAGTTGGTATAAAGAATGCTTTTTCCAAACTTTCTATAAAAGAATGTCTGCTATCAAGACATTGCTTTTGCTCTATTACTTTATTTATGACTGAACGTTTCTAAAACTGAAGACACTCGTCCATGCTCTGCACTGCAGTCGAGATGTGGCAACGTCGTTCTCTGTTCATTGGCTGACTGTGTTTTGTGACGTCGGATGCGCAGAACGAACCTAAACTCGGCCGCCAACATAAATGACGCGCACTTTAGTTGCTATTGAGACTTCACGGGATGTGGGTTTCCGATGTTTCCCACAGGTCTACGTCTTGGTGCGAATACTCATTCAAATGGTCTGATCTACAAAAAAGTATATTAATGTTCCTCATGGGCAGTAGTTAAAGACAGAGCGGAAGAAAAGTGCCATGGGACAGTTCCGGATGTTGTTAAGACAGGTAGTGAAGTTTGTCTGCCTGTTGTAACAGGTCATCCATGGATGCGTGGATTCGTTAGCGTTGTTTCTGAGCACCAACGACATCTTGTAAACCAGATGCAGAGGTCTCGTTCCAGTGTGATGCCAAAGCGGACATCAGAGACACCAATTTCATTACAAAATATGCACGTCACCGTAGTTGGAGTGTCCGGATCAGAAAGGGTGTAAGACAGGGATGCAGACTTTCACCCCCACTGTACACTCTACACATCGAAAAACCAATGACGGAGATAAACGGAAGGTTCAGGAATGGAATTAAAATTCAGAGTGAAAGAATATCAATAAAAATTGTTGAACAGAATGTGTTGTATAGCTAGAGAAGGCCGAAATGCACGCGTTAAACTCAAGCAGGCTGGCGTGAGGTCTGAAACAGGATACGTAATGAATGCTATAAAGAAAAGTACTTAGCTGCTGGAATACTTAACTTTAATCCATCATTTGTATACATCGTTCTTGATGAGACATGCTTCATACGATAACTATCAGTTGCTATGGTGCCTTGCTAGGTCGTAGCCATTGACTTAGCTGAAGGCTATTCTAACTATCTTCTCTGCAAATAAACGAGGCTTCGTCAGTGTTGCATCGCTAGCTAAGTCGTCCGTACAACTGGGGCGAGTGCTAGTAAGTCTCTCGAGACCTGCCGTGTGGTGGCGCTCGGTCTGCGATCACTGACAGTGGCGACACGCGGGTCCGACATGTACTAATGGACCGCGGCCGATTTAAAGCTACCACCTAGCAAGTGTGGTGTCTGGCGGTGACACCACAGAATGAACAGTCTAATGAGTGCAGAATATGGACTAAGATTACACCGAAGAAAGACAAAAGCAATGAGGATATTAGCGATAAACATAACATGTAAACTGGTGACTACGAAGTAGACAAAGTTAAGGAATTTTTGGAGGCAAAATAACTCATTACGGACGAAGCAAGGAGGACATAAAAAGCAGGCTAACACAGGAAAATAGGGTATTCTTGTCAAAAGAAACCTACATCAGACACCGGACATACTGAGAAAAAAAAATTCTAATGAAAAAAGGCATGGACTGAGTTTGTCAAACCAGGTTTAAGCGGAGAAATAATTCACAGTCGAGGACTCTTCTGAAATAAGTAAATTATAGTACACTATGCAACTGTTCGTTCCAAGGGAATGGAAAGAAGCTTTTACAATAATACGCCTGACTCAAATTCTTTCTGTCTCCTTGATCTAACATTTCCTAGTCGTCATTTTCTCCTTTCTTTTGAAACGAGACAGTACTAGAGCTAATCCCAGAAAGCTCTACACTTCAGTTTTAACCAATCGACCGCGTAATATTACCGTGCGTCAACTCTCCAAATAACACAGAGGTCCCTCTGACCGCAGGCTTCACCGTTTGCCCATACTACGGCAGCAGGAGCCGCGCGAACCGTTCAGTGTGCCTGCCTCGTACATCAAATACAGAATGCCAGTGCCAACATACGCAGCCACATCTCTCCAAATTTGCACAGTTGCTGTCACTCGCTGGCGTTTCCATCCAGATCGCTTACTAATTTCGTGTGATTGAATCAGTCACACAGTAAGCTCAAAAGCAATGTGCATATTTGAATGAAATATTTAGACTCTCTTCTTGACGACAACTCTTCTGCCTACGCCACAGTTTGTAATAAAATTCATAAAACACACGACGTCTTACAGGAAGATTGGAGAAAGTTACCGAGTCCGGATTTTTCTTATATGTACTGCTTAATCTCATAACCTACTAAAAGCGTTACCGAATCTCTTAGTATTCACATCTGCACGTCTGAGACGAGTAGCAGCATTCCACCGTTGGGATGATAGCAATAGTGGACGTCAGCAACAGACAACGGCTAGTTGCGTTCGAGTTTTCAAAACATATGACGTCACTCCTCTATGCGCACTAACGCGGAAACAAAATTTTATTTCAGTCAGTAGTAACCAACATAAAAGCTTCGATGAGGGATACGAAACGTTCTGTTTTTTTTTTAAAGAAATCCATCCAGTGGTTTAATAGAACGGAATATTTTTTCCTCTTTATTGGCATTTTACCATCGCCATACAGCTATCAATCACGTTCCCATAGTACAGGCTGTCCCATATAATACCGATACCCCCACGTACCGCTTAGTCATCTCTAGTCGAACTGTTTGTGAAGTGGCAACACTGTCCCGAAAGATGGCTACGTTACCTTTTAGCAGAAAGTTGAGTGCAGCTGTGTGTTCGTGCGTCAGTTGTTCTGAGACGCGTGTATTGTTGAGTTGTTACAGAAATGGGGCAGTTTGCATTAGAATAGCGAATTGATGTTGTGTGCTACATAAAGACAGGCTTCATCAAGGGATGTAAAGAAGTGTTTCAAACGAAATATTCCGATAGCAAACTCCCCACGACCGGCACTATTAAGATCTGTACAAGAAATGGAGGGCTGTAGGGTCCGTTCAGAATGCGCAGAGGTATCGGCGGCCTACAGTGAGAATTCTCATGGACGTTACGAAAAGTCCAAACATGTCGATGAGAAGCTTAAATGCTTCAAATGGCTCTGAGCAATAGGGGACTTAACTTCTGAGGGCATCAGTCCCCTAGAACTTAAATCTACTTAAACCTAACTAACCTAAGGACATCACACACATCCATGCCCGAGGCAGGATTCGAACCTGCGACCCTAGCGGTCGCGCGGGGTGAGAAGGTTATAAAAGCAAGTTGGTGTATCTCGTACATCGTGCCATCATTTACTAAATGATATCGTGTGAGTGTGGTGCAAGAGTTGAAATTTCAGGATCTGGAAAAATGGACTTCACTACTGTAAATGGCTGTTAACATCAATTTCTAACGGCTACTTGGACCCCTTGGTTTACTTCATGTCACATGGGGTCTGCTTTCATTTGTCAAGGTATGTAAAATCCCAGAATTGCATCTACTGGTCGTAGGACAACCCACATATTCTGTATGAAGAACCTCTCCACCCAGAGAAGACAGATATTTGACGTGCATTGTGCGGTATGTGCATTATTGGCCCCATATTTTTCAATTACAGCTTACACAGTTCTAGACATCTAGAGATCTTTGACTCTTTCTATGTACAATTAACAGATGCAGAAAAGCGGTATGCAGTATACTAAAAAGATGTAAAAACCGCTGACACATCCACCTAAAGTATGATCGGAATCACTAACGTGTTCCCTGAAGACAAACTTAGTAGACATCTCCGGCCCGCAAGGTCCCTGGCATAACGTCGTGTGATTTTTATTGTTATTTGCAGGACACACTAAAAAGGAAAGCGTATGCTGACAATGTTCGCACAATGGGCGATCTTAAACCGAACATTAGTAGAGAAGTGTTAGATGACTATCAGTTTAGCTTTAGGAAAAGTAAAGGCACCAGAGAGATTATTCTGACGTTGCGGTTGCTAATGGAAGCAACACTAAAGAAAAATCAAGAAATGGTCATAGAATTTTTCAACCTGGAAAAAGCGTTCGACAGTGTAAAACGGTGCAATATGTTCGAACTTCTGAGCAAATTGGGGAAGCTATAGGGAGGGACGGGTAGTAGACATTATGTACAAGAGCTAAGAGCGAATAATAAGAGTGGACGACCAAGAACTAAGTGCTCGGATTAAAATGGGTGTAATACAGGGTTCAAAATGGCTCTGAGCACTATGGGACTCAACTGCTGAGGTCATTAGTCCCCTAGAACTTAGAACTAGTTAAACCTAACTAACCTAAGGACATCACAAACATCCATCCCCGAGGCAGGATTCGAACCTGCGACCGTAGAGGTCTTGCGGTTCCAGACTGCAGCGCCTTTAACCGCACGGCCACTTCGGCCGGCTGTAATACAGGGATGTAGTCTTTCGCCCCTACTGTTCCATCAGTACATCGAAGAAGCAATGATGGAAATAAAAGAAAGGTTCAGGAGTAGAATTAAAATTCAAGGTGAAAGGACATCAGTGATACGATTCGCTGATGACATTGCTATCCTGAGTGAAAATTAAGAAGAATTACATGATCTGCTGAATGGAATGTACAGTCTAATGACTACAGAATGTGGATTTAGAGTAAATCGAAGGAAGTCGAAAGTAATGAGAAGTAGCAGAAATGAGAAAAGAGAGAAATCTAACATCAGGGTTGATGCTCACGAAGTAGACGAAGTTAAGGAATTCTACTACCTAGGCAGCAAAATAACCAATGATGGACGGAGATAAGACATCAAAAGCAGACTAGCACTGCCAAAGAGGGAATTCCTGTCCGAGAGAAGTATACTAGTATCAAACATAGGCCTTAGTTTGAGGGAGAAATTTATGAGGATGTACGTTTGGAGAACAGTATTGTGTGGTAGTGAAACATGGACTGTGGAAAAGCGGAACAGAAGAGAATCGAAGCAGGAGTTCTGCGCAGAATCGGAAAGGAATATGTGGAAAACACTGACAAGGAGAAGGGATGGGATGATTGGACTTACGTTAAGACATCAGGTGAATCACTTCCATGCTACTAAAGGGAGCTATAGAGTGCAAAATTTGTAGAGGAAGACAGAGATTGGAATACATCTAGCAAATAATTGAGCAAGTAGGTTTCAAGTGCTACTCCGAGATGTAGAGGTTGGTACAGGAGAGGAATATTTGGCGGGGCGCGTCAAACAGTCAGAAGACTGATGACTCAAAAAAATGGGGTTGAGAAATTAACAACATCAGGCCTGCCTGCAGAATTGCAGCGTGTTGCTGGCAGCGTCATCACACGAAGTCAGCGATGCCTGGATGCCAATGGCCACCACTTCCAGCGTCTCTTACAAGCAGGTGACTACATGTTTTTTTAGTTAGTTCATTGTTGCTTTATGTCGGCCCTGAGGCGTGCCGGTTGTATGTTGGTGTCTCTGTGTTATTTGCAATGATTACTCTACTGTGCACTTCATTAACTGCTGTTTCCAAAAGAAACAGGGTATATATCCATGGTCGAAACGTGACACCACTCTTGTATCTGGTGCACGAAAATAGTAGACAGTTCACGCCTCGTTATTCATCGCATAAACCTTAAAATACAGATTCCTTCAGTCCCGTTCGGAATAGATACGTTGGAAATCGTGACATGATTAAAGAGCGTAGACGTAACCGTTGTTATGTGTTGTCTGCTCCCAATCAGTAATCGAGTAATGCAACGAGATAATGACGAGGCCGGTCATCTTGGTCGAATCCCATTCGTTTTCCATTGATTAAACTCAGAATTTCTTGGCAAGGAAATGCCTCAGTTAGGATTTAGACTAAATTTATTGCTTACTTGGCAAAGTTGTCTGCTGTTTCATTGCCGGCCGGAGTGGCCGAACGGTTCTAGGCGCTACAGTCCGAAACCGCGCGACTGCTACGGTCGCAGGTTCGAATCCTGCCTCGGGCATGGATGTGTGTGATGTCCTTAGGTTAGTTAGGTTTAAGTACACTCCTGGAAATGGAAAAAAGAACACATTGACACCGGTGTGTCAGACCCACCATACTTTCTCCGGACACTGCGAGAGGGCTGTACAAGCAATGATCACACGCACGGCACAGCGGACACACCAGGAACCGCGGTGTTGGCCGCGAATGGCGCTAGCTGCGCAGCATTTGTGCACCGCCGCCGTCAGTGTCAGCCAGTTTGCCGTGGCATACGGAGCTCCATCGCAGTCTTTAACACTGGTAGCATGCCGCGACAGCGTGGACGTGAACCATATGTGCAGTTGACGAACTTTGAGCGAGGGCGTATAGTGGGCATGCGGGAGGCCGGGTGGACGTACCGCCGAATTGCTCAACACGTGGGGCGTGAGGTCTCCACAGTACATCGATGTTGTCGCCAGTGGTCGGCGGAAGGTGCACGTGCCCGTCGACCTGGGACCGGACCGCAGCGACGCACGGATGCACTCCAAGACCCTAGGATCCTACGCAGTGCCGTAGGGGACCGCACCGCCACTTCCCAGCAAATTAGGGACACTGTTGCTCCTGGGGTATCGGCGAGGACCATTCGCAACCGTCTCCATGAAGCTGGGCTACGGTCCCGCACACCGTTAGGCCGTCTTCCGCTCACGCCCCAACATCGTGCAGCCCGCCTCCAGTGGTGTCGCGACAGGCGTGAATGGAGAGACGAATGGAGACGTGTCGTCTTCAGCGATGCGAGTCGCTTCTGCCTTGGTGCCAACGATGGTCGTATGCGTGTTTGGCGCCGTGCAGGTGAGCGCCACAATCAGGACTGCATATGACCGAGGCACACAGGGCCAACACCCGGCATCATGGTGTGGGGAGCGATCTCCTACACTGGCCGTACACCACTGGTGATCGTCAAGGGGGCACTGAATAGTGCACGGTACATCCAAACCGTCATCGAACCCATCGTTCTACCATTCCTAGACCGGCAAGGGAACTTGCTGTTCCAACAGGACAATGCACGTCCGCATGTATCCCGTGCCACCCAACGTGCTCTAGAAGGTGTAAGTCAACTACCCTGGCCAGCAAGATCTCCGGATCTGTCCCCCATTGAGCATGTTTGGGACTGGATGAAGCGTCGTCTCACGCGGTCTGCACGTCCAGCACGAACGCTGGTCCAACTGAGGCGCCAGGTGGAAATGTCATGGCAAGCCGTTCCACAGGACTACATCCAGCATCTCTACGATCGTCTCCATGGGAGAGTAGCAGCCTGCATTGCTGCGAAAGGTGGATATACACTGTACTAGTGCCGACATTGTGCATGCTCTGTTGCCTGTGTCTACGTGCCTGTGGTTCTGTCAGTGTGATCATGTGATGCATCTGACCCCAGGAATGTGTCAATAAAGTTTCCCCTTCCTGGGACAATGAATTCATGGTGTTTTTATTTCAATTTCCAGGAGTGTAGAAGTTTAGCACGTTTTCATTAAGGTAGGTGAATGGGGCTACAAGTTCCGTTAAGATTTCGTATTCCATTCGTATGCCAATCGAGCGACTTTATGATCAGTGGCTTTCTGCTGTTTCCAGCAAAATTCATTTTTCAGTGTCAGAATAATATTCCATAAACCTGTTGATTAAGGAGTGTCCTGTCTCTTAGATTCGCGTCAACGTGGTTTTATTCGCAGGTTCTCCTCTCTGATACTCTGTGGTAGTTCTCGTACGTCGTTTGAGATTTAATAAATGAATATTAAGTTAAGTTTGAAGTCCCTTTGATGTTATTATTACGACCGTGGCTCTTGAAATTACGAGATACGAGAACAGTATGCTTTCTGCACAAACTCGCCACTGGCTGGCGGGTCATTCTGTGAAATATGAGGGGATGAGTAGTGACTATTAAATCATAAAGAGAAAGGTTCAATTACCTTTCCTTTAATTTTCTTTAGAGTATTGTAGGTTGTCGATTGCCAACGAGTACTCCCATAAGCTACTTGTATGCTAAATACGTTAGACGCCGCAGTAATGATTAATCATATAACGCTTTCACAAAATGGCGGCTAACCTCATTACAAGAAGCGTCAATCTGCTATGGACAATTAACCAGAATCAATCTCTGATAATGTCCGCGTCTTCGTGGAGAGGACAACTGCTAGATCAGCGAGTTAAGAAATGTACATCGCTGCTTTGTTATACATCGTAATAAAATATATCGTAAAAAAAATTTCGATTCCTACATTGGTGTCTTAAAAATAAAAGTGAAATGTTACATGGTCCCTTGCCTAAACAAGGCGAGCATTTGTAGTTGTGGACAGTATGGGTCCGGTGCGTATTAGATTACGGCGACACTGAAGTTTGTCGAGTTTGAATATCGAATCTCCTGGTAAAATATACGTCCATAAGACCAGACTGATCTCGGAAGAGTCCAATACGTGGTGGGCACACTTCTTTCACTTAAACTCGTCAACATGTCCCGGCCATACATATCAGTGCATTCATCTTCGTTTCTATCTTAGAAGAAGTATCACTTACGTGAGATCTCCACGTTACAAGTGTGACAGTTCCGGCAGGGAAATTGTATAGTTCACTGCGTTACGGAGATGCACCCTGCTAGGTACAGGGTTAGCATTGAGCTGTCGACAATAGTGTGGATGACCTACGCGGCTAGAGTCGAACTCAGAAGGGGGGCCCCAGACAATGGACGAGTATTGATATTCAAACTGTGTGCCAGGTGACGTGTAACAACGGCCCTCAGGTTATTGACAACAGGCCATACAGACCATACCAGCATTCATCCCCCCCACCACCAATCAGGCACCCCCACCACCAATCAGACCCGCCCCCCGCCCCCCTACTTCTCTGCCCCACTCCTCTCAGGGCGCCAGGCCTCCACCCACCGGAGACTCTGCAACTCGATGTTGACCATACATCTACATAAATACATATACTCCGGCGGCCAGAGTAACTTCAAACTTTTACACTGCGCCACGAACACCTACAAGGAATAGGCCATCTATGTATTTCCTGTTTAGTTGCGTCCATAGCGCCGCAATATGCGTGTATATTACTCAACTATCACCTGATTCAAGTCGCAGGCGTCTCTGTCTAATGGCTTCCAGGGCAAACAAACATTTAGTTCCAATATTATGTTTAATACTGACCGAATTTAAAAATTTAAACACCTTCATAATCCACTCATTAAAAGCTTAACATAATAACCAAGTATTAAAGTTAGAAATTGTGTACAGGATGTTCGGAAATTCGGGTTACAAACGTCTAGGACTTTCAGAAGGACGTTCTTAAAGAATATTTTGAATAGGAATCCATGTCTGCAAACGTCATCCGATGATGCTACTGGGCGTCAGAGGTACAGGCTCCGGCGCCTGTAAAAGTCTTTACATACGGGGCGATTCCGCGCTGAACACATATGAAGCAGTTTTATGTAAGTCTGCAGGCTTTCGTGGCCTTTATCACTAAAGTTAAAATCTTCTGGGTTGTTAGCGCGCGTCATATTTCCTTCTAAAGTAATTGACGTTTCGACCCCTCTGCTGGGAACTTCTTCAGGATGTTTCGGTGTCCACTATTGCTAGATCCCAGCAGAGGGATCGAAACGTCGATTATTTTAGAAGGAAATATGATGCGGCCTAACAACCCAGAAGATTTTAACTTTACATATGAAGCAGCTCTCACGTGTCCACAAGGAAAGGGACCAATGTGCGTGGAGAAAGTACACACTTTCCGACAAGTATCTGAATGCACCCAGCGGGATACAGCAGCCAACAAC
Organism: Schistocerca piceifrons; assembly: GCF_021461385.2. Lineage (NCBI taxonomy): Eukaryota > Metazoa > Arthropoda > Insecta > Orthoptera > Acrididae > Schistocerca > Schistocerca piceifrons. The sequence goes on from NC_060138.1 coordinate 1,140,639,802, forward strand.
GCCATAGAACATTCACATTTTTGTAGCAAAGCATTGGAGTATTTATTGATTTATAATGCAGACATTTCGGAATTTTGTATGGAACAGCACATCAGGTAAATGTAAGCCATAGCTTTTGTAGCACACGCGTATTCTTCTGCCGAAATATTCAATAATGGTTTTTGATGAATGTCGGAGTGTTTCGTTAACACAGCAATTTCAGAAGATCTACCTGCAGATTACGTATATCAGCAAAACGGGAGATGACAGGGGCGTGAAATGAGTCATCGATGTTTCACGGGCGCTGCGACAAATGGCATCATCCTGCTAAAGCAACATGTCTTGAAAAGCAATTCCTTCCAATTAAAGCACAAAGAATTGGGTTATCATGTAGCTATAACATTCACCAATTACCGTTCACACAGTACCTGCCTAGTTTTTAAAGAAAAGTGGGCCATTGATACCTCCAGACCCCAATGCACTTCAAAAAGTGACACGGGGCGGTACATTTATTCTTTTATTCATTCGCGCATTTTCTAAGACACAAATGCGTCAATTTTACCTGCAAACGAAGCCATCGAGGTGAATATGGGACTCGTCGTTGAAGACTATTTTGTCCACAAAATAGGCGTACATTTCTTCTTGGCCAGTGATTCAGTTGGTAAACTGTCTTTGGTGTGCGTGGTCTGTCTGTAAAAGTTGTTGAGCCAATTGGATTTTGCAAGCATGTAGATGTAAATCTTTCGTGAGAACACGGCAAAGAATGAAGGTCCCTGACCTCTCGATCACCCTGTCGCTGTCAGGATGTTCGTTTCTGAACGATCACAAAGAGCTACCGTCGTGTGTTTAACAACAACAATAGCAACAACTGAACCGACACTTTCGAATTCTGTGTTTATTCTTTTCATGGTTGATGAAACTGGAACATTATTTAAACCCAGTATTTGGCGTGCTGTAGGAATCGTGGCAAAGAAATTTTCCCCATTTTGATAGTAGTGTTTAACACTATTTACGCCTTGTCATATCGTGTAGTGCTCAATTCTAGTGACTCTAGCCTGTCTCGGCCTGTCACAACCATCGACCTATGTAAACGTCAGAGCCAAAATGGCGTGCAATTAAAATCTTGCGCTCTTATAGTAACACCCCGTCCTAAGTTTTATTTAACTTGATGGTAACGAACTAGATGAAATTAAGGAATACTACTATCTAGTCAGCAAAATAACCAAGGACGGACGGAGCAAGGAGGACATCAAAAGCAGACGGCACTGGTAAAAAGGGCATTCCTGGCCAAGAGAAGTCTACTGGTATCAAACATAGGCCTCAATTTGAGAAATAAATTTCTGAGAATGTACGTTTGGAGCACAGTATTGTATGGTAGAGAAAGAGGGACTGTGGGACAACCAGAACAGAAAAGAACCGAAGCATTTGAGATGTGGTGCTACAGAAGAACGTTGAAAATTAGATGAACTGATAAGCTAAGGAATGAACAGGTTCTGCGGAGAATCGTAAAGAAAATGAACATGTTGAAAACACTAACAATAGGAAAGCACAGAATGACAGGACATCTGTTAAGTCACCACGAGATAACTTCCATGATACTAAAGGGAGCTGTCGAGAGTAAAAACTGTAGAGGAAGACAGAGACTGAAGAACATCCAGCAAACATTTGAGAAAGTAGGTGGCAAGTGCTACTCTGAGATGAAGAGGTTGGCACAGGAGAGGAATTCGTGGCGGGCCGCATCAAACCAGTCAGAAGACAGAGGATTCAAAAAGAAATCGGTGCGAGACGGGTCCACTATGACGGCTGACTACTGACTGGTGTTTTGCTCTGAATTGGAGCGTTCTCCACGGGCCTTCCACGTTTTCCACTGGCTCTCTTTTACCTTCGTAACGCGAAGGTACCTCCCTCTAGATTTTCCTTGCGTATTGTTACAGTTCTATAGAACGTGTACAGGGCCCGGCAACTATACAACACTTCCACAGATTACATTACTCCTAAAAAAATCCTTCACATTTAGTATTAAATCTGTGATAAACATAGTGACAGAATATGCATAAATCACGGACAATACTTTATATATATAGGAAACGTAGTAGGTGAATATGGATTGGGGGTAAGAAATGACAGAGGAAGCCGTCTGGTAGCATAACTTAATCATAGCTAACACTTGGTTCAAGAATCATGAAGAAGGTTGTATACATGGAAGAAGCCTGGAGATACTAGAAGGTATCAGATGATTATATAATGGTAAGACAGAGATTCAGGAACCAGGTTTTTAATTGTAAGAAATTTCCAGGGGCAGCTGTGGACTCTACCCACAATCTATTGGTTATGAACTGTAGATTAAAACTTAAGAAACTGCAAAAAAGTGGTAATTTAAGGAGATGGGACCTGGATAAACTGACTAAACCAGAGGTTGTACAGAGTTTCAGGGAGAACATAAGGGAACAATTGACAGGAAAGGGGGAAAGAAATACAATAGAAGAAGAATGGGTAGCTTGGAGGGATGAAGTAGTGAAGGCAGCAGAGGATCAAGTAGGTAAAAAGACGAGGACTAGTAGAAATCCTTGGGTTACAGAAGCGATACTGAATTTAATTGATGAAAGGAGAAAATATAAAAATGCAGTAAATGAAGCAGGCAAAAAGGAGTACAAACGTCTCAAAAATGAGATCGCCAGGAAGTGCAAAATGGCTAAGCAGGGATGGCTAGAGGACAAATGTACGGATGTAGAGGCACCTATCACTAGGGGTAAGATAGATACTGCCTACGGGAAAATTAAAGAGACCTTTGGAGAAAAGGGAACCACTTGTATGAATATCAAGAGGTCAGATGGAAACCCAGTTCTAAACAAAGACGGGAAAGCAGAAAGGTGTAAAGAGTATATAGAGGGTCTATACAAGGGCGATGTACTTGAGGATAATATTATGGAAATGGAAGAGGATGTAGATGACGATGAAATGGGAGATATGGTACTGCGTAAAGAGTTTGACAGAGCACTGAAAGATCTAAGTCGAAACAAGGCCCCGGGAGTAAACAACATTCCATTAGAACTACTGACAGCCTTGGGAGAGCCAGTCCTGACAAAACTGTACCATTTGGTGAGCAAGATGTATGAGACAGGCGAAATGCCCTCAGATTCCAAAAGAAAATAATGATTGCAATCCCAAAGAAATCAGGTGTTGGCAGATGTGCAAATTATCGAACTATCAGTTTAATAAGTCACAGCTGCAAAATACTAGCACGAATTCTTTACAGACGAATTGAAAAACTGGTAGAAGCCGAACCCGGGAAAGATCAGTTTGGATTCCGTAGTAATATTGGAACAAGTGAGGCAATACCGACCCTACGACTTATCTTAGAAGAAAGATTAAGGAAAGACAAACCTAAGTTTCTAGCATTTGTAGACTTAGAGAAAGCTTTCAACAATGTTGACTGGAATACTCTCTTTCAAATTCTGAAGGTGGTAGGGGTAAAATACAGGGAGCGAAAGGCTGTTTACAATTTGCACAAAAACCAGATGGCAGTTATAAAACTCGAGGGACAGGAAAGGGAAGCAGTGGTTAGGAAGGGAGTGAGACAGTGTTGCAGCCTATCCCCGATGTTATTCAATCTGTATATTAAGCAAGCAGTAAAGGAAACAAAAGAAAAATTCGGAGTATGTATTAAAATCTATGGAGAAGAAATAAAAACTTTGAGGTTCGCCGATAACATTGTAATTCTGTCAGAGACAGCAAACGACTTGGAAGAGCACTTGCCCCAAAACTTTATCTCAAAATGGTCTAATGATTATGAATATCTTATTACGCTTTAAGAATAAAATCCAGTCATCAGTTGTACAATCGTTTTTTTTTCACTTTACTGGTTGCAACAAATTTTGTCATCTTCAGAAGCCTACAAAATTAGTAATATTATAGATCTTTAGACTTTGGCTATACATTTATGTGGAGTATAAGAAGTATATTACAGAAACTTACTTAGTATTGGTACTGCAGATCCCAATATTTTCTTCAGAGAAGAATAATGCCATCATACGTCCAAAAATATGTATATTGTATGTGATTGTCGTAAACACAGACTGACAATTTACAGTACCTGAATCAGATATATGTACATATAGGTAGTTTATACAATACATTTGGGAAAAAACATGGCACATAGTTCTAATGTATAAATGGGATGCGTTAGTTGTCACATTTTATAAGAGATGCTGCCCAAATTAAATTTACGTTTAATATAGAAAACCAACATAATGAACTGAGTTTTTTTGGACTTGAAACTATGTTCAGTTGATGGTAGAATTAACTTTGCATTTTCAAGGAACCCAGAACAACAGGTAACAACGTTCATGCCCGCTCTTGTCGCCCCTTTTAGCACATAGTAGCGTTCTTTCACACCCTGTTCGGCCGTATTATTGAGGTGCCCCCATCCCCATCTGCTATTGCTACAGGGCTTAATAACTTAAACAATCGAAAAAGGATATCAAGCAAGAATTGTACAAAAACTTTACAGAAAAACTAACAAGAATATAAATTCCTCTGCACTCAATAAAAAAGGCCTTACTGTTATGAAACACTCTACAATCCCATTTCCAGTTGACAGTTCATATTGTATAGGCAACTTTTAAAGTAAGACATCAATGCGTCCTTCACCACAAATAATGCCACGAAGGTACTCTTTATCCGGTACTCTTTACCCGTAATGGTAAACCTGTAACTGACAAATTTCTCAAATCTAGGGTGTGTATAATCACTGAGTTTTTTATGCAGAATAGACAGGGAGGACGTACAAGACCCGGTTTCGTGACCACTTGCTCAACAAAGACTGTGATAATTCATATATGTCAACTTTTGCAGAACATCTCAAAATGGAGAAACACTTCCTTTCTTCTCCATCCTTGTTTAACATAAAAATTTTGAATATAGGGCTAAAAAATGAATGTAGAAGAATCTAAAATATATAAACATTCCCACACAAATTTAAAAGATTTTTTAATCATTAACTTGCATTAAAACTGACAGTATTTAGATTGCATAACTTCTTTTATAAAATGTGAAAATGAGTCCATACCTTTTGTACATTATAATTATATTGCCATGGTTTTTTCATATATATAGTGCTTTTCTATGTGCTAATACGAACAGGGATGTGATTCAGTTACTTATAATGTCAATCTGTGTTTACAGTAATCACCCACAATACGTACATTTTTTTTTTTTTTGACACATCGTGGCATTATGCTTCTGTGAAGAAGATATTGACGTCTGCTGAACCAGTGCTATGTTAGTTTCTGTAATATAATTCTTATACTTCAAGTAATTGTATAGCCAAGGTCTAAAAATTTATAATATCCGTCATTCTGTAGGCTTCTAAAGATGACACAGTAATTTGTTGAAATCACTAAAGCAAAATAAAATATTTATTTGTAACTGACAACTGAATTTTATTCCGAAATATACGCTACAGCTGCTGAAAATTACAGCCACGAGTAAAATAATAAATCTTATTACAAATTGCATTATCGCAGCAGTTGTCTGTATCTGCATTGCCGAGTAAAAGAAGACCATTAACTCCGCGCCAGTAATTAGAAAACAGGAGTAGAAGTAGGAGCTAGCAAACGCTTTTGCGGCTCCTCTGAGAAGCCCCAGCCAGAGATCTAGCCTCGAGACGAGATCAAGGCCAGGGCAGAGGCTCCCCCTGCGCGCTGCGTCCCGAAATGCAGCGGCCGGTATCGACCCCAAGACCTCAGCGGAGCGCGCCGCTGTTGCCGCCTCTTGGGCTCCACGCGGCACACGTTCGGCACAACAGACGTCCCCACACTCGCTGTGTTCTTCGCGTATCATCCGGGCAAATGGAATATAATACGGGGTTTACAGCTCTACTGACGAAGATCAAAGCAACATAATATCAAACAAAATTAATCTAATTAGGAAATATGGACAACTAGCGAAACAATAATTAGCTTCAGAATACTGTGTGGAAAAAATACTCAGAATTAATAAACCATTATTTCCAGGCTTTATTGATTTAGAAAAGGCTTTCGACAATATAAAGTGATCTAAAATGATGCAAATTTTAATACTCAATGAGTTGGGCCACCCAATGGGGAAGATAAACCATCAGCTCTACAGGAATCAAAAAGCACTTGTTCATATTCAAACCTTTGAAACACAACTCTTCTAATGAACATGTACTCATAACTTTTAAGGTATGCATTTTAGAGCACAAGTTTACTGGACACTTTTTTCTTGTTTTGGTCCATACTACCATTTCCAAAAACATGGAAAGCAAAGAGCTTGCACTAGAAGAGATTTTTTTTCACAGTATCGAAGACCAAGAATTGCACATAGCTCTTAAGCTATGCGTTTTAGAGCCCATGTTTACTTTTTTTTTTTTGGTTTCAAATGATCATCTCTGTCTTATCCCTGAAAAGCGACCATCACTTCTGAAACACCGTGTGTAGCTTGAGGATACTGCAAATTTACATATGTTGAAGGAATAACTATAGACAGAAATTATTCTGAATAAGCGCTAGTAGGACTCGCCTATGGAGGGTTCCGTATTAACTTAATTGTGTATACAGACGCCAACGGCCTTGCTTCAGTGGTAACACCGATTTCCCGTCAGATCACATGCTGACCACGTACCGCTCCATATCCGCATCCAATGACGCCTGTGGGCTGAAGATGACGCGGCGGCCGGTCGGAATCATTGGGCCTTCCAAGGCCTTTTCCGGTGGAGTTTAGTTCATCCATCCCAGGAATATCGGCGATTATTGCCTGTTATCGATATCGATATAGGCAAGGTAAAAGACTACCCATTCTTGAGAAGAAGGGGTCTTAACAGGACAAACAGGCAGTGGGATAGGAAGTGACCAAAAATATTTTTTTCGTATGATAAAACTACAAATTAACAATTTTCGAATACATGTACCGTGAAACACTGCTTCCTGCCAATTCTAGGTCAATGGGAAGTCTCCTATAGATTTTCGTGACTTTGCGAGTATCGAAATGTATGGCATAAATGAGCATATCTTTCGATTGCATTGACTTAGAAAGTTAAATTTTTTACACCGCTAAGGGACCTTAGACCTTAATATGAGCCATAAATTTCAACTTGATGTGTCTACCCATTCCTGAGACAGACAGAGACACGGACGGACAACAAGGTGATTCATTAAGAGTTCCATTTTTAACGATCGAGTTATGGAACTGTAAAAATATAAAAATGCTTAGATTTGGGGATGATACTGCAGTATTATACTGCAAAGGGCACAGAAACCTTTAACAAGGCATCATCAGAAAAATATACTTCGAAAATAAATAAAAATAAAACTGAAATACTCCTAAGTGTTAAAGTTCCAATAGCAGCAGCCTTCTTCTGGATGGAAAGAATCTGCAGCAGCTGGGCAGTAGAATAAGACAGTGTGGTACGCCATGCCAGGAGCCTAAATGCAAACATGCACAAGCAACCACGCCCACGTCTGAGTAGGAATGATACCCAGTACGGAGGTTTAGCTAGTTTCCGTCCTCTATTTACCTGTTTCTCATAACTTCCTTACGTAATTCGATTATCCTTAACAAGAATTCTGCGCTTCGCCTATCCACGCTCCCCCCCCCCCCCCCCCTCTCAATAGAGCCTGTAAGGTTTCCTTACTTTCAACTAGAAGGTATGCCAACCGCAATCCATAGAACTGGATGCCTTGTCTTTTGACAGAGTGATTCATAGAAACGGGAAATCAAAAAAATTAAATATTGTTAAGAAAAATAATTTTAATTAAATTTATGTCATTTAATGGAACAAACCACGTAGTTTCAGAATATATAACGTAAACTTGTTTCTTGAACAAAACATCTAGCAGGTGAGCTCTAGTTTAACGCAACCATTCCTGCAGGCTCTTTATCAGATAAATTGTGCATGGTTTGTCGTAATGGTTCAAATGCCTCTGAGCACTATGGGACTTAACTGCTGTGGTCATCAGTCCCCTAGAACTTAGAACTACTTAAACCTAACTAACCTAAGGACATCACACACATCCATGCCCGAGGCAGGATTCGAACCTGCGACTGTAGTTCCTAGAACCGCTCGGCCACTCCGGCCGACGTTTGTCTTAATATCTCGACAGGAATTTCGACAATTGCTTCTCGGGTATTAGTTTTTAATTCTTTTGTTGTACCCTGTCGACTGCGGTCCACTTTGTTCATAAGATGACCCGCCAGGAATAACTCTCACGTTGACAGATTTACAGATCAAGGGATCTGGAAAGTCATGGAATATCACCGTTCCTAGATATTGTACATTTGCCAAATAAGTGGTGTAAAGCAACCATTGATATTCGAGTTGTGGGTGACGTTGATACGTGCTGCTGAAATCAGCCGATGTCAAAAATTTGTGGAAATGTGCCTACTTCTTGTGCAACAAGTCTTTCAAGCATAGTGAAGCACCGTACTGTAATCGCAAGGCCATTCTCGTAGTCATAACAGTACAGTGATACACAGTATACAACACGGTAACTTTGTTACTGTGCAGTGGACGTTGATGTAGCTGAGTACGATTTTCTTGTGCCCAATAACGAAAATTTTATTTATTAACGAACTTTTAAGATGGAAAAGCGCTTCGTCCGACTTCCACAGATTGTTAACAAACGCACTGTCATCGTTAATCTTTTCAACCGTTACTTCAGAGAATTGCCGTCACGTTAGGTGGTCGTTGTGTTTCAGTTCCTGGACAATTTGCAACTTTTTTCGATGATAATGCAAGTGCTATACCAATGTACTTGGAACATTTGTGTATGCAGCTGTAAAAATGATACATAACGACGGATTTAACAATGTGGGCTTCTTATGATTGTAGCTCGAACAGTTCCGAGATTGTCTGGTGTACGAACGGTTCCTAGAAGGCCTGGATATTTGTTTTTCATTGCTGAACCCGTTTTCTCAAAATTACGTAATCACCAAACTTCATCACAGTTAACCCGACAGCAGTACTCAATACAATTATCCTACACAGCGTAAAGACTTCTAATGAAATTTTTCCTTTAAGGAGACCAATATTAAAAAAAGTCATTCTACTACCATACCAATACTGATGGGCAATTCTTTCCACGATCCACTGACCGCACAAGCAGAATTCTAACGAAAAACAGTTGGCCAGATGCAAGTAGGACTCGCACAGTGAAGGTCCCGTGCAAACTTAATTATGTATACAGGCAATTCAAGCATTCTGGTACTTGATAATCTAGACAGTTTTTGCATGCTATCGGCATTGATACTGGCAAGATGGCAGTCCCAGTTATTTCAAGATTTTCGAGAACGTTTTAATGTTAATAACTTAAGTTTGACATAAATCAAGCAGGAGGCAGGCGACCATTATTATAACTTTCAGGCTGACTCGGTCGCGATGGTAAAAGTCAAACATCAGTCCAGGAATGATTTTATTGCTGATATGCGTCATCAGACATCCAGGAGCGACTACTGCATGCAGCTATGGCGTTTCAAGCTGTACGTGAAACAAACATTTGCTGACTAGTCTGACTACGCTACTGATCGTTTAAGTTCAACTTTGACTTCGGATAAAAAATGACAAAAGATATAAATTTTTTCGTGTGATACAAACACAAATTAACAGTTTTAGAATTTTTTTTCCTTTATTTGTACTGTGAAACCATGCTTCTTGCCAAATTTAATGTTTCAAGGCCAGCGGGAAATACCCTATAGGTTTTGATGAGTCATATTACATCAAAATGTGTGACCTAAATGACCTCACGTTTGGTTGCATTGACTTAGAAGCTTCAGTTTCTTACAACGCCAAAGGACCATAGACATCAGTATGTGACACAAATTTTCATTTGATCCGTCTACCCATTCCTTAGAAAAAGGGGTCTTAACAGACGGACGGACAGACAAACAGTGAGATAAGAAATGACAAATTTCTCTTTCGTGTGACATAATTTCAAATTTACAGTTTTAGGATTTTTCTCTTGGCTGTACTGTGAAACCTTCCTTTTCGCCATATTTCAGGATTCTAGGCCCAAGGGAAGTAACCTATGGGTTTTGGTGAGTGAGTTTGCTAATATTAAGATGTCTGATATAAATGGCGGTATAGTTTGATTGCACTAACTTAGAAGCTTCAATTTTTTACACCGTCAAGGGCCCATAGACCACAGTATGTGACATGTATTTCAACGAATCACGTTGACTTTTTCCTGAGAAAAAGGGTTCTTAACAGTCACACAGACATACGGTCAATATAGCGATCGTGTAAGTGTTCCGTTTTTACCAACTGAGGGATTGGAGCCTTAAAAATGGTGGTCAGGCCTCTTTCTTCTGTCAAAGCAAAATAAAAGACTTTTTTCCGACGAGAACCAGGTGCACCTAACTGCCTCCAGACTGCGGGCTCCTATGAAATAAAGTGTGGCTGCGGCGAAGTGCGTATAGGAGAAACGAGGAGAACTGCTAAGCAATGTATTAAGGAGCAAGACCGCCACACCCGGCTGAATCAGGGTGTGACATCAGCGGTAGCGGAACATCAGAAGGACTGTGGCCTTGACATTTGTCTGAACAACGTACGTGTGTTGTATAGAAGGGAAGTCTGGAAAGCGTCTCAAAATTTCTAAGAACGCGTGTGACTAACAGAGAGGACGGCTACAGGTTTCTGGCATCGTGGTTCCCCGCCATCGAGGAAGTGAATACGCAGCCGTGGCGTGCGAGCAACACAAACAAGTCACTTCTGCGGCGACAATACTTCGGGTAAACGTTTCCTCTCTGTTGCTCTGTCAGTTTCGCTTCTACCCAGTGTTATAGCTGACCGTTAGCATCAGAAGAAATCTTAACCAATAACTCATCTCCAGCATAAGTGCGGGAAAAGCCCTTTCTAACCAATAACGATGGCCCACCAATGGCAGCCATAAGAATTTTGCCCAGTAATCTCACTTCTTCTGCACAGGCACGAGAAAGCTCGCCTTTATAAGAGAGAGTGATACTGGTCTCTAACAGTGTTCAGTCAGCAGTGGACACCGAAGATCGAACTTGCGGTGTCACCGCCAGACACCACACTTGCTAGGTGGTAGCTTAAATCGGCCGCGGTCCATTTAGTATATGTCGGACCCGCGTGTCGCAACTGTGTGATCGCAGACCGAGCGCCACCACAAGGCAGGTCTCGAGATACGGACTAGCACTCGCCCCAGTTGTACGGACGACGTTGCTAGCGACTACACGGACGAAGCATCGCTCATTAGCCGAGCAGATAGTTAGAATGCATCGCTCATTAGCCGAGCAGACAGTTAGAATAGCCTTCAGCTAAGTCAATGGCTACGACCTAGCAAGGCGCCATTAACCATTTTAAGATAGAGTCTCACTTGTATCATCAAGGAACGATGTATACAACAAGGATAAATTAAAAGTTAAGTATTATAGCAGCTACGTACTTTTCTTGCTACCATTCATTACGTATCCTGTTTCAGACCACTATCTAGCCTAAGTGAGATTACGCGTGCCTTTCGGCTACATCAGTGTGGCGTAGCTGTCTTGTTACGCCACAACAGAACTTCCCCACATGGGGCGTCCCGGCCAACAATGCCATACGATCATTTCATTTTACCGAAGATCCAGAACAAGATCCCTGCCTAGGGGTCGAAACGTCGATGCGACTGACAACCCAGAAGCTTTTAACTTCACTTTCAATTAGTGTTCTTCCTAATAAATTTCAGTTACCTTAATCGTACTGAAACCAGCTATCAACTGCTCCCATTCCACAATTACTCACGAAGCGGAAATGCATACCCAAATCAATTACAAAAACTTCAAATTCATTACAATATACAAGTGAATCAATAAATGCTGTTTAGGACTTGCAAAAGGCTCAATGGTAGCCAAATGATCTTATTGTTCACTAATACTGGTTCTGATAGAGTTAGAAATGGAACGTCTGATTGTGTCACGACTGCTGTTCCAGATGTCTCCGTCCGTCTACCTCAGTCCACATAAATACCAGACACTGTCAGCTCTTACACCTCAAACATTTTAATATTAAGGACCAGAAACAAAGACGATTTTTAGAAGGCAAGTAGCTTCGACTGCAACCACTACAGTCTCCGAAAACGGCTTTCAACAGTGTGCTTAATAAACAACCAGGCACAAATGAGCATCAAATAATTCCGTAATTAGTGATGGCCCACACTTCATCAAACTCTCTAGTATAACAGACTCAAACAACTATTTAATCTCTAAGTTAAAGGCTAAACTATCCACAGATGAGATGGCTTTAAACAAAAGGATAACCAACGTGATACCGATGCACCGCCGGCCGGAGTAACCGATCGGTTCTAGGCGCTTCAGTCTGGAACCACGCGACCGCTACGGTCGCAGGTTCGAATCCTGCCTCGGGCAAGGATGTGTTCGATGTCCTTAGGTTAGTTAGGTTTAAGTAGTTCTAAGTTCTAGGGGACTGATGACCCCAGATGTTAAGTCCCATAGTACTCAGAGCCATTTGAACCGATGCACCATAAGTCAATGTTCGATCAAAATGATGACAGTGCTTTTTGTAAATTTTCCGTTAACCCAACAGCTGCCTTAACACTTCACGTATCTAGGCACCTGAGACACGTCGGCTGTGCGTCACCGTGCCTCTTACTTCCTTCGTGCACGAAGCTAACCGCTCTTGCCAGCCTAACTTCCATCAAGTAAACACCGGCGCATTCGCTTGGCGCCTCACTTTCCCCACAAGCCCATGTTCCTTTCGTTTTCGTGCGTCCGTTCCCTCTCCCCACAACCATCAATCTTCCTTCTTCCAAAGCCAGCTCGTTCCAACGATAAACCCCTTTCCCCTACTGAGATCTTCCACACACGATGAGTGAGAGAAAAGTAATGAGGCTGGATTTTTTATCTATCAAAGTTTTTAATTTTTTCAAACAACAATACCGTCTCCTTCAAAATAGTTCCCTTCTGCAGCTATACATCAGCGGATCGTTTGCCCCAGTCTTGATAACAGCGCTGAACACCTTCAGCTGGTAGGGCCGTAAAATGTCGGTCACATTCTTTTGAACGTTGTCCAGATAAAATCTAAATCTTCATCTAAAGAGATACTCCGCAAGCCACGGTACGGTGCATGGTAGAGGGTACCCAGCACCATACTAATCATTCCCTCCCCTGTTCCACTAGTAAACAGAGCGAGGAAAAAACGACTTGCTATATGCCTCCTTATGAGCCCTAATTTCTCGTACCTTATCTTCGTGGTCCTTACACGCAATGGATGTTGGCGGCAGTAGGATCGTTCTGCTCTCAGCCTCAAATGCCGTGGCAGTAGAATCGTTCTGCTCTCGGCCTCAAATGCCGGTTCTCTAAATTGTCTCAGTAGTGTTTCTCGAGAACAACGTCAACTTCCCACCAGGGATTCCCATTTGAGTTCCTGAAGCATATCCGTAAAACTTATGTGTTGTTCAAACCTACCGGTAACAGAATGAGATTTTCGCTCTGCAGCGGAGTGTGCGTTGATATGAAACTTCCTGGTAGATTAAAACTGTGTGCTGGACCGAGACTCGAACTCGGGACCTTTGCCTTTCACGGGCAAGTGCTCTACCAACTGAGCTACCCAAGCACGACTCACACCCCGTCCTCACAGCTTTGCTTCTGCCCGTATCTCGTCTCCTACCTTCCAAACTTTACAGAAGCTCTCCCGCGGACACTGCAGAACTAGCACTCCTGAAAGAAAGGATATTGCCGAGACATGGCTTAGCCACAGCCCGGGGGATGTTTCCAGAATGAGATTTTCACTCTGCAGCGGAGTGTGCGCTGATATGAAACTTCCTGGCAGATTAAAACTGTGTGCCAGAAGTAAAGCTGTGAGGACGGGGCGTGAGTCGTGCTTGGGTAGCTCAGTTGGTAGAGCACTTGTCCGCGATAGGCAAAGGTCCCGAGTTCGAGTCTCGGTCCGGCACACAGTTTTAATCTGCCAGGAAGTTTCTTGCCGGTAACAAATCTAGCAGTATGCCTCCGAATAGCTTCGGTGTCTTCCTTCAACCCGACCAGGTACAGATCCCAAACACTCGAGCAACACTCAGGAATAGGTGATACCAGCGCCCTGTATGCGGTCTCCTTTACAGGTGAACCACTCTTTCCTAAAATTCTCAAAATAAACCGAAGTCGACTACTCGCCTTCCCTCCCACAGTTCTCACATGCTCATTCCACCCCATCTCGCTTTGCAACATTATGCCCAAGTATTTAAATGACTTGACTGTGTCAAGCAGGACATTAGTAATACTGTATCCGAACATTACAGGTTTGTTCTTCCAACTCATCCGCATTAACTTACATTTTTCGACATTTAGGGCTAGTTTCCATTCATCACACCAACTGGAAATGTTGTCTTAAGTCGTCTTGTATCTTCACACAGTCACTCAAATTCAGCACCCTACCGTATATCGTGGCATCATCAGGAAACAACCTCAGATTGCTACCCATCCTGTCCGCCAAATCATTTATGTGTGTAGAGAACAACAGCGGTCCTATCGCACTTCCCTGGGCCGCTCCTGACGAAACCCTTGTCTCTGACGAACATTCGCCGTCGAGGACAGCAAACTGGGTTCTATTATTTAAGAAGACTTCGAGCCGCTCACATATCTGTGGACTTATTCCGTCTGCTCGTACCTTCGTTAACAGCCTGCAATGGGACAACGTGTCAAATGCTTTCCGGAAATTCAGAAATATGGAATATACCTGTTCCCGTCCAAAAATGGTTCTGAGCACTATGGGACTCAACTTCTGAGGTCATCAGTCCCCTAGAACGTAGAACCACTTAAACCTAACTAACCTAAGGATATCACACACATCCATGCCCGAGGCAGGATTCGAACCTGCCACCGCAGCGGTCTCGCGGTTCCAGACTGTAGCGCCCAGAACTGCTCGGCCACTCCGGCCGGCTGTTGCCGTTCGTCCATAGTTCTCAGTATATCATGTGAGAAAAGGGCAGGCTGTGTTTCGCACTAGCGATACTTTCTAAAACCATGATGATTCGTGGACATAAGCTTCTTGGTCTCAAGAAAGTTTATTATTTTCGAACTAAGAATATGTTCACGGATTCTGCACAAACCGAAGTTAGAGATATTGGTCTGTAATTTTGCGGGTCCGTTGTTTTACCCTTCTTATATGCTGGAGTCAACTGCGGCTTTTTCCAGTAGCTTGGGACTTTGTGTCGGGCGAGAGATTCAAGAAAAATGCAAACTAGGTAAGGTTGGTTGGTTGGTTGGTTGTTTTGGGGAAGGAGACCAGACAGCGAGGTCATCGGTCTCATCGCATTAGGGAAGGACGCGGAAGGAAGTCGGCCGTGCCCTTTGAAAGGAACCATCCCGGTATTTGCCTGGAGCGATTTAGGGAAATCACGGAAAACCTAAATCAGGATGGCCGGACGCGGGATTGAACCGTCGTCCTCCCGAATGCGAGTCCAGTGTCTAACCACTGCGAAACTAGGTAAGGGGCCAAGGCCGTAGAGTACTGTTTGTAAAATCGATTTCCGAAACTGATGATTTATTTGCCTTCAAATCTTTCAGTTGTTTTTCTACGGCACGGATTTTTGTTACTATATCGTCCGTACGGGAGGCTGTCCGATGGTCAGATGACGGTATGCTATTGCTATTCTCCTGTGTGACTGATTTCTTGAACGTAAAATTTAAAGCTTCGGCTTTCATTTTCCTATCTTCAACTGCCACACCAGACTGGTCAACAAGTGGCTAAATGGAGGGATCAAATCTCCTCGGGTTCTCTGACAGATCTTTTGATAAGGTGTGACGATGATAGTTGTTGAATGCTTCGCGCACAGGTCTTTTTACAGACACACGAATCTCTAACCTTCGCTTGTCGTCATTTGCACGTTCCCTTTTCAACCGAGAGTGCAACAGCTTCTGCTTCCTCAGTATCCGCCGAATTTCGTTATTAAACCACGCTGCGTCTTTTCCATCCTTTATCCACTTACTAGGAACATAACTCTCCAGATCAGTATTTTCAATCAACTTAAACTTTGCCAATAATTCCTCTACATCCATCTTACTGGAACTATGTGACGCCAGCTGCTAATATAACTGCCTATCTACTCTATCTAGAAGAAACACTCTCCTAGTCTTCTTGACTTATTTATTAACTTTCTTAATCATAGTTGCTATAATGACATCATGATCGGTAATCGCCGTTTCTGTACCGACATTTTCGATAAGATCCACCCCATTTGCAGCTATAAGGTCTAAGATATTTCCATTGCGTGTAGTGTGACGAGCTAGCTGCTTAAGAAAGTTCTCCGAAAACTGTCATCATCATCATCATCATCATTTAAGACTGATTATGCCTTTCAGCGTTCAGTCTGGGGCATAGTCCCCCTTATGAAATTCCTCCATGATCCCCTATTCAGTGCTAACATTGGTGCCTCTTCAGATGTTAAGTCTATTACTTCAAAATCATTCTTAACCGAATCCAGGTACCTTCTCCTTGGTCTGCCCCGACTCCTCTTACCCTCTACTGCTGAACCCATGAGTCTCTTGGGTAACCTTGCTTCTCCCATGCGTGTAACAAGACCTCACCATCTAAGCCTGTTCGCCCTGACTGCTACATCTATAGAGTTCATTCCCAGTTTTTCTTTGATTTCCTCATTGTGGACACCCTCCTGCCATTGTTCCCATCTACTAGTACCTGCAAGCATCCTAGCTACTTTCATATCCGTAACCTCAACTGTATTGATAAGGTAACCTGAATCCACCCAGCTTTCGCTCCCATACAACAAAGTTGGTCGAAGGATTCAACAGTGCACAGATAACTTAGTCTCGGTACTGACTTCCCTCTTGCAGAAGAGAGTAGATTGTAGCTGAGCGCTCACTGCATTAGCTTTGCTACACCTCTCTTCCAGTTCTTTCACTATGTTGCCATCCTGTGAGAATATGCATCCTAAGTACTTGAAACCGTCCACCTGTTCTAACTTTGTTCCTCCTATTTGACACTCAATCCGTTTATATCTCTTTCCCACTGACATTACTTTCGTTTTGGAGATGCTAATCTTCATACCATAGTCCTTACATTTCTGATCTAGCTCTGAAATATTACTTTGCAAACTTTCAATCGAATTTGCCATCACAACTATGTCAGCCGCATATGCAAGACTGCTTATTTTTTCACATATCTTAATCTCACCCAGCCAGTCTATTGTTTTCAACATATGATCCATAAATAATATGAACAACAGTGGAGACGGGTTCCAACCTTGTCTTACCCCTGAAACTACTCTGAACCATGAACTCAATTTTCCGTCAACTCTAACTGCTGCCTGACTATCTACGTAAAGACCTTTAATTGCTTGCAAAAGTTTGCCTCCTATTCCAAAATCTCGCAGAACAGACAATAACTTCTTCCTAGGAACCCGGTCATATGCCTTTTCTAGATCTATAAAGCATAGATACAATTCCCTGTTCCACTCGTAACACTTCTCCATTATTTGCTGTAAGCTAAAGATCTGGTCCTGACAACCTCTTAGAGGCCTAAACCCACACTGATTTTCATCCAATTTGTCCTCAACTAATACTCGCACTTTCCTTTCAACAATACCTGAGAAGATTTTACCCACAACTCTGATTAAAGAGATACCTCTGTAGTTGTTACAATCTTTTCTGTTTCCATGTTTAAAGATTGGTGTGATTACTGCTTTCTTCTAGTCTGATGGAACCTGTCCCGACTCCCATGCCATTTCAATTATCCTGTGTAGATATTTAAGACCTGACATTCCACTGTATTTGATGAGTTCCGACTTAATTTAATCCACCCCAGTCGCTTTATTGCACTGCAATCTATTGACCATTTTCTCCACTTCCTCAAATGTGATCCTAATTCCATCATTATTCCTATCCCATTGTACCTCGAAATCTGAAACATTACTGATCGTATTTTCACCTACATTGAGCAACTCTTCAAAATATTCCCTCCATCTGCCCAAGGCATCCACAGGATTCACCAGCAGTTTTCCTGACCTGTCCAAAATACTTGTCATTTCCTTCTTACCTCCCTTTCGAAGACTGCTAATTACACTCCAGAATGGTTTTCCAGCAGCTTGACCCAAAGTCTCCAACCTGTTTCCAAAGTCTTCCCAAGATTTCTTCTTGGATGTTGCAATTATCTGTTTGGCTTTGTTTCTTTCTTCAACATAACTTTCTCTGTCTACCTGAGTTCTAGTATGTAGCCATTTTTGATACGCCTTCTTTTTCCTTTTACAGGCTGCCTTGACTGTGTCATTCCACCAAGCTGTTTGCTTCATCCTACCTTTACACACTACTGAGAAAACTGTGTTCAAAAGTATTTCGCACGACTCTCTATAAACCCCCCCCCCCCCCTGGAATAAACCCATAGACATCCCAGTGTATACTCCATGGGTTGATGTTGCCTGGATGTGGTAAGTTGATGTCAGTCAAGACTGCGTTTATGGCGACAAAGACGTCATTATAAACACCTCACTGAGCTTGGTTCAAATGGCTCTGAGCACTATGGGACTTAACAGTTGTGGTCATCAGTCCCCTAGAACTTAGAACTACTTAAACCTAACTAACCTAAGGACATCACACACATCCATGCCCGAGGCAGGATTCGAAGCTGCGTCCGTAGCGGTCACGCGGTTCCAGACTGAAGCGCCTAGAACCGCACGGCCACACCGGCCGGCCACTGTCTGGACGAAGTCGTGTAATAGGACTATGAAAAGCTACATGTTCTTTATGCGATACTCCAGAAAGACTTGGGAGGAACGTAGCCACTGTGCATGATGCTGGTAGCGGTGGTCAGAGAGTGAATGTTTGCAAGATGACCAGGCTCCCGACACACACACGGCGCCACGGGGAGGGAAGACCTTCGTGTTCGCATTATGGATCTGTCGCACAGTACTGCATTTCCGGAAGCAATTTGAGCAGATATTGGCACCACAGCAACACAACGAACTGTTATAAATCGGTTACTTCAACGACAGCTCCGAACCAGACACCCTGTAGCGTGCGTGCCACTGAGCTCAAACGAATGCCATTTACGACTTGAGTGGTGTCAGGCGAGAGCTCACTGGAGGGCAAGATGGAGGTCTGTCGTGTATCTTGGTGAAAACTGATTCTGCCTCAGTGTCAATGATAACCGTTTTCTGGTAAGAAGGAAATCAGTTGCGAGCCTGCAACCAACCAGTCTGCGTGCTAGACACCATGGGTCTACTGCTGGAGCGCAATTTCGCTTGACAGCAGGAGAACCTTTGTCGTTATCCGACGAACCCCGACTGCAAATTTGTTCGTCAATCCGATGATTCGAGCCGGCCTCGGTAGTCGTGCGGTTCTAGGCACTTCAGTCCGGAACCGCGTGACTGTTACGGTCGCAGATTCGAATCCTGCCTCGGGCATGGATGTATGTGATGTCCTTAGGTTAGTTAGGTTTAAGTAGTTCTAAGTTCTAGGGGACTGATGACCTCAGATGTTGAGTCCCATAGTGCTCAGAGGCATTTGAACCATTTTTTGATGATTCAACGTGCTGTGCCGCCGTTCTTGAACAGCATTCCAGGTGGTGTTTTCCAGCAGGATAACGCAGGCCCACGTACCACTGTTGTAACTCAACATGCTCTACAGAGCGTCGACATGTTACCTCGGTCAGCTCAATAACCAGATCTGTCTCCAGTCGAGCACATATGGGATATCATCGGACAACGACTCCAGCTTCATCCACAACCAACATTAACGGTTATTGTAGGCCTACAGGCTGACCAAGTGCAAAAGGCATGAAACGCCATCCCACAAATTCACATCTGTCGTCTGTAAAACACAATTCATGCACGTTTGCGTGCTTGCATTCAACGTTCTGGCGGTTACACAGGTTGTTAATGTACCAAAATTTCATATTTGCTGCGCCCGTCGGAGGTTCGAGTTCTCCCTCGGACATGGGTGTGTGTGTTGTCATTATCGTAAGTTAGATTAAGTAGTGTGTAAGCCGAGGGACCGATGAGATCAGCGGTTTTCACATTTGCAATGTCTTATCTCGTTCTTACATTAACCTGTGATCTTGCAGTGTTAATCACTTAAAT
This sequence comes from Schistocerca piceifrons, assembly GCF_021461385.2. Taxonomy (NCBI): domain Eukaryota; kingdom Metazoa; phylum Arthropoda; class Insecta; order Orthoptera; family Acrididae; genus Schistocerca; species Schistocerca piceifrons. Next base: position 1,140,659,844 of record NC_060138.1, read on the forward strand.
ACATTGCTGCTATAAATGTATTCCCGAAGTGTCATTATTCCGCATTAAATATTTTTTTCTGACTCTGTATTTGGTAGAGTGGAGATCCAAGGTGTAATATTTGCAGAATGGAGTATTACCAGATATAAAAATTAGTGTAAATGTGCTAAATTATTATTTTGAACCCGAACGTTCATCCTCTCGTAGATGAGTCGGGTTGCGAATAAAACACAGAAAGCCGAAACATTAAATTGTGTATCTGGAAATGCTTTAGCGCACGACGATCCGTCTACCGTACGGCTATATTTACTGCCTCACGAACAACTGGACGATACTGTAATAAGAAACTCCCAGTATTGAAAAACAATTGAAACAAAGCAGACGTAGCGCTGGGCCTCGACGGGATTCCTATTACATTCATTTCGAAATCAGTCGTTCTCGTGGCTCGTGTTTATCGAGTATCTCGCGCAGGGAGCAATACATTGTGACCTAAAAAAGCACACGCTATGCCCGTTTATGAAAAGGGCAAAAGAACAGATGCACAAAATTACCGTCCGTCTGTTGCAGGGAGCACAAAGCACATTCTGCGCTCGAACATCGTGACACGCAAGCGCCATCGAATATAGGGCACCTTACAGAATATAGCTGCACATGCTACGGTGTGGTGTAGGGAAGACCGGGGCACATTTACGCGGATTTATTTTCGGAAATTCTTTCATATTTTTTTATTTCATTTATGGCGTTTAAAATTATTTAGTCTCGTAAGATGGTTAATAAAGTGTAGCTTGGTGTAACTACCTCTAGCTCAACATTACGATAGAGTGAAAACCATTTTTATACAGGCTCAAGTCGAGTGCTAAATGTTCCCCGGGCGTGGGGCAAGTTTACACGCCAATGGGGGAACTCAACACATATCGCAGAACGCAATAATGAAGAAGCAAAACACACTACTAAAATTTTCAAAGCACTTTTTTTTTACAGTAAACAACATTACATGCTTATTTATACCAATACACGTGGTACAATACAGAAATTTTGCCGGTAGTAAACAAATTTTACTGCGAACTTCCGCCTTTTAACACAATATGACCTACGCAGGAGTTTTAATGTTAATTACAGGCAATCATCACTGACAGTGTTGCAATTTATGCACACAAAAAACTAATGTGTTTCCTGTGGCGCAACCGCGAGCACTAGAACCGTTCTTCATTTGTTTTACACTCCTGGAAATTGAAATAAGAACACCGTGAATTCATTGTCCCAGGAAGGGGAAACTTTATTGACACATTCCTGGGGTCAGATACATCACATGATCACACTGACAGAACCACAAGCACATAGACACAGGCAACAGAGCATGCACAATGTCGGCACTAGTACAGTGTATATCCACCATTCGCAGCAATGCAGGCTGCTATTCTCCCATGGAGACGATCGTAGAGATGCTGGATGTAGTCCTGTGGAACGGCTTGCCATGCCATTTCCACCTGGCGCCTCAGTTGGACCAGCGTTCGTGCTGGACGTGCAGACCGCGTGAGACGACGCTTCATCCAGTCCCAAACATGCTCAATGGGGGAAAGATCCGGAGATCTTGCTGGCCAGGGTAGTTGACTTACACCTGCTAGAGCACGTTGGGTGGCACGGGATGCATGCGGACGTGCATTGTCCTGTTGGAACAGCAAGTTCCCTTACCGGTCTAGGAATGGTAGAACGATGGGTTCGATGACGGTTTGGATGTACCGTGCACTATTCAGTGTCCCCTCGACGATCACCAGTGGTGTACGGCCAGTGCAGGAGATCGCTCCCCACACCATGATGCCGGGTGTTGGCCCTGTATGCCTCGGTCGTATGCAGTCCTGATTGTGGCGCTCACCTGCACGGCGCCAAACACGCATACGACCATCATTGGCACCAAGGCAGAAGCGACTCTCATCGCTGAAGACGACACGTCTCCATTCGTCCCTCCATTCACGCCTGTCGCGACACCACTGGAGGCGGGCTGCACGATGTTGGGGCGTGAGCGGAAGACGGCCTAACGGTGTGCGGGACCGTAGCCCAGCTTCATGGAGACGGTTGCGAATGGTCCTCGCCGATACCCCAGGAGTAACAGTGTCCCTAATTTGCTGGGAAGTGGCGGTGCGGACCCCTACGGCACTGCGTAGGATCCTACGGTCTTGGTGTGCATCCGTGCGTCGCTGCGGTCCGGTCCCAGGTCGACGGGCACGTGGACCTTCCGCCGACCACTGGCGACAACATCGATGTACTGTGGAGACCTCACGCCCCACGTGTTGAGCAATTCGGCGGTATGTCCACCCGGCCTCCCGCATGCCCACTATACGCCCTCGCTCAAAGTCCGTCAACTGCACATACGGTTCACGTCCACGCTGTCGCGGCATGCTACCAGTGTTAAAGACTGCGATGGAACTCCGTATGCCACGGCAAACTGGCTGACACTGACGGCGGCGGTGCACAAATGCTGCGCAGCTAGCGCCATTCGACGGCCAACACCGCGGTTCCTGGTGTGTCCGCTGTGCCGTGCGTGTGATCATTGCTTGTACAGCCCTCTCGCAGTGTCCGGAGCAAGTACGGTGGGTCTGACACACCGGTGTCAATGTGTTCTTTTTTCCATTTCCAGGAGTGTAGATTGTCTGTATGGTATGAAGTAGTAAATAGAAAGGCAAATTACAGGCTCTTTATTAGACTGCTGCAGATTATAAGAGAAAGAAAGAGAGAACCGGCATTTGAAGCCGACTGCCGAACGATTGCCGCGCGGGGTAACCGAGCGGCCTGGGGCGTCTTGTCACGGTTCGCACCGCTTCCCCTGTCGGAGGTTCGAATCCTGCCTCGGGCATGGGTGTGTGTGCTGTCGATAGTTTAAGTAGTGCGTAAACCTAGGGACCGATGACCTCAGCAGTTTGGTGCCGTAGTCCATACCACAAATTTCCAATTTGCCGAACGATTCTACTGCCGCCAACATACATTGTCCGTAAAAACAACGAAGATAAGATAAGATACGAGAAATGAGGGCTCATACAGATGCGTACAGACAGTCGTTTTTACCTCGTTCTATTTGCGAATGGAACAGGAGGGGAAATGACAAGTAGTGGTACAGTATACCCTCCGCCACGCACCTACGGTGGCTTGCGGAGTATCTATGTACATGTAGATGTAGAAGAAGGGCTGGATGGGACATTCATTAAGACAGTAATGTTTGCTAGTACACGCTTTGGAAGATCTAGTATATAAGAGGAGACTGAGAGGAAGAAGGTGATGATGGTAGACATGATGGGAAGCGGGCCTGAAGAGGATAGCAGAAGACGGATGAGCGTGAAGAGAATAGTAATGATAACGCTAGAAGTAGGACTGTCAACACTTCTCTTGTTCTCGCTTTTAGAAATGTCTTTTCCTCATCATACGTGTTGTGTAAAAGTGAGTGATGTGGTACCAACTGTCAAAAATGGCTCTGAGCACTATGGGACTTAACATCTATGGTCATCAGTCCCCTAGAACTTAGAACTACTTAAACCTAACTAACCTAAGGACAGCACACAACACCCAGTCATCACGAGGCAGAGAATATCCCTGACCCCGCCGGGGCACCAACTGTCCATCACAATGGAAGCAGACATATGGATATTAACAACAACAAAAGCAGCCCACAATGTCGCGATAAGTGCAAAATAAAATTTTGTATCCAAGTCAGCATTTAAACAATACCCAAGCATGTCACATCTTCTTCTAACAGCGTCGCTTTGAAATAGCTATGTAACCTCCTGTAAACCTGAAAAGGTTCGAGACTTGGTTCATGGAATAAACAACTGTTCCAAGAAAGAAACTGGTTGCAGTTTTCCGTATTTAAATCGAACAAACAGTCACGGGTACTTAAATATCCCTAACTGATAAGCCTAAACAGTCACTAATGTCTGTGCCGTTCCTCATTTGTGGCCCGTATGCTCGCTAGTATGATTTCCCACTATTCCTTAGCTTACACACGTTGCTTACTGCGTCACGCACCTGCAGTAACCCACGCGTCATTCAAAGTCGCAATGTGCAAAGGTGATAGGTAATGTTTTACTTCATCAATGTAGGGTATGTAAATACGGTTGAAGATGCATTCCGCACTCCACAGTCAATTATTACTTAACAGTGGCACATTAGCCGAATCTGCGCTCGTAAATGCATGTAATATAGTCCAGGAGGAAAATCTGCCGTATAAGGCAGTGTAGGACACTAGCAAGCAAGCAAAAATAATTTCTCTAATTTAACTGTCATTGTCATTCCTCGTGAGAGGAAATAAAGTTTCTTATTTCAGCTCGGAACGAGCGCTTGCTGAGTATAAAGACTACAGTTTCCCGTCATTCATTGTGTCTCCCTCGAAATGTCGCCTGCTGGTGCGCACGGAAATGGCGCACTCACGCAAACAATCTCGTGATTAATCGCAAAGTCTTTCTTGGAATCTTTTTCGTCTCTTCCGTTAACACGACTCGAAAACAATGTCAGACAGACGCACAATATTCAAAATTTCGTCGCTCGACAGGCTTGTACGCGATCTCAATCGTAGATGAACTGAACTTCCCCTGCATTCTTGTATCTCAATCTACCATCTTTATTTTCTCACAGAAGAGGTACTCTGTTGCTCTAGACGGGTTCCGATGGCACGGATCGACTGGCTTTTCTGTAATCAATCAGAATCGCGTATTCCTGCCAGTTAACGCGTACAGGGGAAGATGGGTAATATGCAATACGTACAACAACCAAGAACGGACAACAAGGCAGGAAGACGAAGAACAAAGTGTTCAGATTAAAAATGGTGTAAGGCAGGGAGCTAGTGTTTCGCTGCTGCTGTTCAATCTACACAACAAAGAAGCAATGACGGACATAAAAGAAAGGTTTTACGTACGTAGATTGAAGCGGCGAGTCAGAATTTGTACTAAGGTCGGGAATTGAACCCTGGTCTCCTGCTTATTGGGCAGGTGCGTTAGCCCCAAGCCACCTTGGCCAAGCGGTTCACGCAACTGCGCGGATGACTCTGGCATTCCTCATTCCTCGATTCAAATTCTCACTGCCGCCCCTTTTTGTTGTAAATTCCCCCTTACACACGAACAGAATCACATACACATATACAGACACATAAAAGCGTGTCTCTATGAGACCAGTGTAGGATCTGAAGTCGTGTCCCATTGTTGTTAAAAAACAAAGGTTCAACAGTGGGATAAAGTTCATGGTAAAAGAATTTCGGAGAGAAGATTCGCTGGTGACATTGATAACCCTAGTAAAAGTTAAGAATAATTACAGGATCTGTTGAATGGAATGAACAGTTTAATGAGGACAGAATACGGATTGAGAGTAAATCGAAGAGAGACGAAAGTAATGAGAAGCAGCAGAAATGAGAAGATCGAGAAATTTAACATCAGAATAGGGGATGATGATGATGACGAAGTTAAGGATTCCTGCTACCTAGGCAGCAAAGTAAGCCATGATGGACGGAGCAAGGAGGGTATAAAAATCAGACTAGCACTGGTAAAAAGGGCATTCCTTGCGAAGAACAGTCTACTAGTATCAAACATTAGCCTTAATTTGACGAAGAAGTTTCTGACAGTTACCGTTTGGAGAACAGCATTTTATTAAACACGGACACGAGAATAGAAGATAATCGAAGTATTTGGTCTATGTCGTGCTAGAGAAGAATGTTGAAAATTAGATGGACTGATAACGTAGCGAATGTGGAGGTTCTCCGCAGAATGCCCCAGGAAAGGAATATATGGAAAACACTGACATGAAGGGATAGAATGATAAGACATCTTTTAAGACATCAGGGAATAACTTCCATGACACTAGATAGAGCTGAAGAAGGTAGGAACTACAGAGGAAGACAGAGATTGGAATACATCTAGTAAATAATTGAGGACGTAGGTTGCAAGGTCCTCTGAGCGTGGTGACATAAACTGGTAACATAATGTAAATATCCACATCAAAAACAAAGAGAGCTTATTGAAATATTTCATACATTATTATTATTATTATTATTATTGTACACATATGAACGATCGAGAATGCCATTTGGCAGAATGAATAAAAACATATGTGCAAATGCATAGGTCACCCACTGTTGTTCACACATATGCCGTACTGTTGCAGACTTTCTGGCAACCGGCTCAATGCGTCTAGCACAGCAGATCTTAAACATGAACGAGTCTGATGTTCTGCAGTTTTCATGTAATTCACAAATGACACCTCTAACAGACATCTTTAAGATGCGCGAAAAATGTCATTTTATTTAGAAACGGATCAAGATGGGAAAATTTCAAATGCAGACATTTAATCTTAAACCAGAACGTGATTGTTGTGAAACATATAATTCAAATACACAGATAACAGCAATCAATCATTTGATGTACCTTTCCACAAAGCGTTGCGGGAGATTATACCTACATCGTTAGGAGGATTTATCTGGTATATATGGATGATATGTATGTATGATTCTCTGGAGAATATGTTGCCTGTCTTTCAATAATCACGTGCAGCTTCTCCGAGCCATATTTGCTCTGGACTGTTGCCTTTTCATAAAACGACATTTCATCGAGTCTGAGAAAGTGCGGTGTGTGAGTAAGGGAAGCGGCACCCAAGACTTTAATGCGACAAGTCCTAGTATATGACTCCAGCGTTTGGGAGCCTTGTCAGTAGGCATGACAGCAGGCATGAAACGCTAGCAGAGATGTGTTGCCAGCGTCGTAACAGATCGGAATGACCCTTATCAGAGCATAAACGATATTCTCAGGGAATCTGGATGTAAATCTTTCGATGTAAAACCTTGTTGGAAAAGATTAGAGAACAAATATTCAAGTCCTAATGTACAACGCTTGTACTGTCTCCGTCGTATAATTCGCGTAAGCACCATGAAAGGAGAGAAAGACGCATGCCGAGGCGGTTGGTAAATGATGTTTCCGTCGTTCCGTCGCAAAATACCTGGTACAAATCAGTATACACACTATAAGTCAAACAGTAAAAGGTAATTGAAGTGCCATTTACGGACAATGTAGGTATACACAGACAAATCCTAAAGTCACACAATACATGGTTGTCAGTTACTGAAAGTACAACCCTCGCGAACTCGTACATTATTTATTATAATTACAAAAGGCACGGAAAAGCTATTCAGGGAGAATACGATATTTAAGAATGCCCATATAGGCAGAACACGTTTCGAATTACCAGTTGGCTGTTACTCACATTAAGATTCAAGTGCGTGTTCCGCGTAAACCAACTAATCGAAATTCTGCGACTATAATACTCCCATAATGTGGTTTTGACTTTGGTTGACGAAACGACTAATGAGCATGATCAAAGTAGATTATATAGTAATTGCGAAACATAGTCCACGTCGCCGCTATAAGGTGCTTACGGCAACTCTATAGCGATAATCGTATCGTAAATCAAATTGATATTCACTCACTCCTATTAAACAAGATGTACTCTGACTGAACACCTTTTGAAACGTGAAAAAGAATAATAGGATAGAGAGTGTCACTGATGTAACAGAGGCAATCATTAAAAGAAATGCGATTTTCGTTGGGGCGAGTTCTTTTCCTGAAATACAGTCGCCAACTTTCTCCACAGAACGCGAAATAATTTTGACTTCCACCTACATAGGGACAATGACCATCGTTTAAAAACAAGACAAATCGGAGCTCGCACGGAATGAGTTAGGTTTTAATTTTTTTTTCAGGTGCTGTTTGAGAGCGAAACGGTCGAGAAATGATGTGAAAGTGATCCAATTAACCCTCTGCCAAGGACTCAAGTGTAAATAGCAGAATAGTCATGCAGCTGTAGATGTATCATCCCCACGGATCTCAACATGTCACATATACCGCGGCAATATTCTCTGTCCACGTTCGGCAAACAACTTTTTGCTAACACGAAACGTTATACCGGCAAGTTGACTTCAAGTTCCCCGACCAACTTCACCATAGCAAGCCTAGCAACCCACGCGTGTCTCGCATGCACACACTTTCCTGGTTCAGTTACAGAGGAAAATGCCCATAATGCGGATCACTATTTTATTTTTGATTTTCAAAAAATAGAAAATATTACAGACTTGTAAATAATAGATTTCAGCATTCAGTCGTCCTCTTGAAATATTTTATTAGCATATCTAGATTTCAGCTAGAAACTAGCCATTCTCAATGCACTACCATTTTTTATCAATGCATGTAATGCCTGTTGGTCGGGTTTCTTCCACAGTATTCAATGAACTGTGGATGAAGCCCTACCAACAGGCATTACATGCATTGATCAAAAATGATATTGCGTTGAGAATGACTAGTATCTGGCTGAAATCTAGATCTGCCAATAAAAAATTTCAAAAGGACGACTGATAGCTGAAATATATTATTTACAAGTCAATATAACACAGCCGCTGCGTGCAACAGCCTTCTAATATTGAAAAATGAATCTGTCCAATACCTATTGCGTTGTGACGTAAGTTCGTTCGCTTTTCTTTACAGTGCAATCACAAAGAGCGCCTGGGAAGACACCTCCACGCAGCACAGCTCCGGCAGAGTGATTGCTGGCCTGTCTGCTTACTCACTTCACACATGTCGTCGAGAATATAGCTAAATAAGGCAAATCGGCTTTGTTAACAAACTCTTTATTTTCTGCAGCGTACACCATTATTGTCGACAATATATTCCCATTTCTCTGGAAGCTTGTAAATGCCATTCTGCCACAATTTGGGGGTTTTCAGGTTGATGAACTGTTCGAGATTCAGTCTGCAGTCCTCCATGGAGGTGAGGCATTTGCCGTTCAGAAAATTCTGCAGGGAACGGAATAGACGGAAGTCGGAAGGAGCATTGTCTGACGAGGACGGCGCTTGGGGTAACATATCCCACCCAAAAGAACGCTGCTTTTGACGGGTCACCACAGCGGTACTTGGCCTGGCGATGTTGGTAAAATACGACGACGTGTCCCAAATGCAGTCGTTTCTCATCAGTGGCCGCTTTGAGACGATCTAACTGCGAACAATATTTCTCGCAAGTGATAGTCTCATTCGGAAGAAGTTCGCAATACAGGACTCCTTTGCAGTGCAACCCGATGCGCAGCAGAATCTTCCTCGGATCCAGCCGTGGTTTACGAAACGATAGTGGTGACTGCCCCGCCTTGGGCCACGATTTTCTCTTCCGGGCGTTGTTCTACACGATCCAATTCTCATCTCCAGTTATCAGCCGCTCCAGAGAAGCAGCATTCTGATTATATCGCAATAATGAGTTAAAGATGGACACGCCTTGAGTCAAATTCGCTTTACTCACTTCATGAGGAACCCATGCACCGCGAATATTTACGTAACACAGCTTCCTCCATTCCCTGGCTACAGTAGCACGAGCGACATTGAGCTCCAATGCCAACACCCGCGCTGTGATTCATGGATTGTTGACTATCATGTCATTAAGCCGTTCCACGTCCGTAAACGTTTGCTGTATTGACCGAGGTTTATCTGTTAGGGCAAAATCCCCCGCTCGTAATCGACTGAACCACTTTTGACGTGCTCGAGTAGTTACTGCATCGTCCCGTATGCAACATATACACCATAAATCTCCTGTCGGCATTGTGAGGCGGTTTTCCCCTTAAGATAGGAAAACTGCATGAGATGGAATTGTTTGTTTTTGCTTTCCATAGTTTGTAAACACACATTCATGGTATCCCATCCAACACCAGGCACAAACACACACTGGCATATCCAATGTCCTGTCCGGTAGTCGACATCTAAGTCATAGGAGCGGTTAGGCAACTTTGTTATCCTGAGGAACACGGTGAGTGAAGGGTCTGCAGGCACTACAGGCGGAACGCGCGGAACTTATGAGACAACCGAATATATACAGTACGAAACGGGTATAAGTGCAGATATTTCTATTGCTGATTGAGGACGGTGTAGTGAACAATATTTCAGCAGTATTTACGTCATTTGCAAACTAATACTTACAGCCATTACACGTCGCATGTTTTTTGGGTTGGTCAGTACCTCCAAGCACATGTGGCAAAAGCAAGCCAATAATGTTTATTTTCCCCTGGGCAGCAGCTCAGGTGTGACAAAGTAGACACGTGAACGTAAAACGGTTAGTCTCTACGGACAGGGGTAGTCCATTGAGTGCTGCAGTACGGCCTCGCAGATCGTAAAGTGTGTGACATGTGTGTGTGAAGAATGTTCGACAAAGAAAAAAGCAGCAACACACTGATGCGTACAGATATTAACATACCATGTTGTTGTTGTTGTTGTGGTCCTCAGACCAGAGACCGGTTTGATGCAGCTCTCTATGCTACTCTATCCTGGGCAAGGTTCTTCACCTCCTAGTACGTACTGCAACCTACATCCTTTTGAATCTGTTTAGTGTATTCATCTCTTGGTCCCCCTCTACGATTTTTACCCTCCACGCTGCCCTCCAATACTAAATTGGTGATCCCTTGATGCCTCAGAATATGCCCTACCAACCAATCCCATCTCCTAGTCAAGTTGTGCCACAAATTTCTCTTCTCTCCAATTCTATTCGATACCTCCTCATTAGTTATGTGATCTACCCATCTAATCTTCAGCATTCTTTTGTAGCACCACATCTCGAAAGCTTCTATTCTCTTCTTGTCTAAACTGTTTATCGTCCATGTTTCACTTCCATACATGGCTACAATCCATACAAATACTTTCAGAAACTACTTCCTGACACTTAAATCTATACTCGATGTTTACGAATTTCTCTTTTTCATAAACACTTTCCCTGGCATTGCGAATCTACATTTTATATCCTATCTTACGTGAGCATCATCAGTTATTTTGCTCCCCAAATAGCAAAACTCATTACTACTTTAAGTATCTCATTTCCTAATCTAATTCCCGCAGCATCACCCGATTTAATTCGACTGCATTCCATTATTCTCGTTTTGCTTTTGTTGATGTTCATAGTATATCCTCCTTTTAAGACCCTGTCCATTCCGTTCAGCTGCTCTTCCAAGGCCTTTGCTGTCTTTGACAGAATTACAATGTCATCGGGGAACCTCAAAGTTTTTATTTCTTCCCCATGGATTTTAATACATACTCCGAATTTTTCTTTTGTTTCCTTTACTGCTTGCTTAATGTACAGATTGAAAAACATTTGGGAGAGACTACAACCCTGTCTCACTCCCTTCCCAACCACTGCTTCCCTTTCATGTCCCTCGACTCTTACAACTGCCATCTGGTTTCTGTACACATTGTAAATAGCCTTTCGCTCCCTGTATCTTAGCCCTGCCACTTTCAGAATCTGAAAGAGAGTATTCCAGTCAACATTGTCAAAAGCTTTCTCTAAGTCTACAAATGCTAGTAACGTAGGTGTGGCTTTCTTTAATCTATTTTCTAAGATAAGTTGTAGGGTCAGTACCGCGTCACGTGTTCCAACATTTCTACGGAATCCAAACTGATCATCCCCGAGGTTGGCTTCTACCAGTTTTTCCATTCGTTTGTAAAGAATTCGTGTTAGTGTTTTGCAGCCGTGGCTTATTAAACTGATAGTTGGTAATTTTCACATCTGTCAACACCTGCTTTCTTTGGGACTGGAATTATAATATTCTTCTTAACGTCTGAGGGTATTTCGCCTGTCTCATACATCTTACTCACCAGATGGTAGAGTTTTGTTAGGCCTGGCTCTCCCAAGGTTGTCAGTACTTCTAATGGAATGTTGTCTACTCCGGGGGCCTTGTTTCGACTCAGGTATTTCAGTGCTCTTCACGCAGTATCGTATTTCCCATTTCATCTTCATCCTCTTCCATTTCTATAATATTGTCCTCAAGAACATCGCCCTCGTATAGATCCTCTATATAATCCTTCAATCTTTCTGCTTTCCCTTCTTTGCTTAGAACTGGGTTTCCATCTGAGCTCTTGATATTCATGCAAGTGGTTCTCTTTTCTCAAAGGTCTCTTTAATTTTCCTGTAGGCAGTATCTATCTTACCCCTAGTGATATATGCCTCTACATCCTTACATTTGTCCTCCAGCCATCCGTGCTTAGCCATTTTGCACTTCCTGTCGATCTCATTTTTGAGACGTTTGTATCCCTTTTTGCCTGCTTCATTTATTGTATATTTATATTTTCTCCTTTTATCAATTAAATTCAATATCCCTTCTATAACCCAAGGATTTCTATTAGCCCTCGTCTTTTTACCTACTTGATCCTCTGCTACCTTCACTATTTCGTCTCTCAAAGCTACCCATTCTTCTTCTACTCTATTTCTTTCCCCCATTAACATCCGATATATAAAGATATCTGCACTTATACTGTTACACCCTGCATATTGGGCAGATTCATTTTGCTATTTCTTGGGCCACTAGAGTTCAGGAGAATACAGAGCCAAGAGAACAGTGATCTGCTTTGAGAGAGGGGCGGGAGAAGGAGTTTAAGGCTCTTCCCTCTATCGCTATTGTAAAAATATCTGTGTTTTAACAAATATTTAAATATTTCCTCTGATGAAGGCTGATAAGTATAGGTATCGTGATGAAAGAGGGATAAAAGGTTTATTAAGTTTTTTGTAGGCAACAGAGCTTAACTTTTAACGGGTACGCTGCCTGTGTCACCAAAAGCGTAGACACTATCGGGAACGTAAACAACTGACTCGCTGGCGCTTCCTCAGCAAAGCGATCAGTCACCCCCGCCCATGGTTTACGGTGACGTGGAATCTGGCGACAGACGTTATTAGCGTCCCTCAGTCGCCGCTTCGGCTGCACGAATTATCCGATACTTACACTTCAAAGGCGGCCGCCAACGCGTCACCTCAGCCTGCGGGAGGCCACAGCTGAACTACGCGTCGCCCTGTCGCCGCCAATTACTGGGCCTGACAAAGTGCCAACTACCCTGTAGTCTAGTCTACTGCACCGCGCTGAAACTTTGCGGCTCCGTCATTATTACCCGCTGCAGCCGAGCCTTCGAAAATAAATTTCCCCAGCGTATTCCTCCGGAAATTGCATGTGGTAGCGCGTCACCGTGAAACCCACTTTATATCGCTTAATTTTTAAAAAAATATTTATTTCGGAATAAATGGGAAGCTATAATTCTAAAACCGTGACAGATCGTTTGTCACTCTCTTGCGCACTGTGGTGGATGAATATGCGAATTCTGCCCGCAGGCTTACCGCGTCTTTATTCGAAGCTGCCTTCATTCCAAATTGAAATTAATTTCATTTAATTTCATAACTCTCTCAACGGAGCATAAAGCGATGGTACGCTATTATGTAGAACCGCAACTATGAATCATTGCTAACATTCCTCGTTGGTGTTATTAAACTTACGTCGAAATGCCACAAAACACAACCTAGATGAAAATTAATAACTTGAATACAACGTGTTAATGTTCCACAATAATATTTATTAGCTCGTTATGAACCGGTTTTCGCCTTCTTAGGCCATCGTCAGACAACTTAATGCTGAACGGATGGTCCGCACAACTTCAGTGACAATTCATAGTTGTACAGAGAATACTATAGAAAGATATGTGACACGTGTCTACGAAGCTGTGTGAACTATCTGATCAGCGTAAAGTTTTCTGACGAGGCCTAAGAAGCCGAAAGCCGGTTCATAACGACCTAATAAATATTATTGTTGAACATTAATAAGTTGTATTTAGGTTATTTATATGTCTATTTTCCTCCAAGAACAGAAGGAATATTCCATAAATACTAGATGAAAATCTTTGAGGCTTGTATGAGAGGGCTCCATATCTACATAAGAAGCTGAAAACCACTGTGAGGTTCATGGTAGGATACGTAATGTTCCACCACAGGTCTGGGTTTATTCCCGTTTCAATCGCGAGCTTAAATGCCTCCAAACGGGAGCACACCTACAGGACTGAGATATACTATCTAATCAAAAGTATCCGGACACCTTGCTGAAAATGACTTACAAGTTCGTAGCGCCCTCCATCGGTAATGCTGCAAATTAATATGATGTTGGCCCACCCTTACCCTTGATGACAGCCGGCATACGGGCATCAGGGACCATTGGGGACCATTTGCTTGCAGCAGGACTAAAATTACGCGAGAGTCCGGTCAGGCTACCATTGACACGACGACACCGCCAAGCGTAGCTACTAGCTACTCTGGTGTCGTCAAAGAGTCGACTTGAGACTGAAATGGTGCTCTCTTGCCTTCAGTAATCGCAGTGAGCCTTGTCCATACGCAAGAGACTGACGTACACGTGTTTCGGTGTAGATCTGGCGAGCGGTCTATTCTGGAGCCCATTAGCCCACGACAAGGAAGTCCCATCCCAGGCTTCATGGTTAAACTCGCGGTCACGTTTGTTGTACCTACAGGGTAAAGTTACCAGTGTCCGCTACATTTCACAGGCTGTTACTACCGTTCCAATGCCATTTTTTCGACAGGAAGTCTACGTGCATTTCCTGCAGGAAATGCAGCTGTGTGGTAAGTACCACAGAATGTCAATCCTAAAGGCCCGGGTTCGATTCCCGGCTGGTTCGGAGATTTTCTCCGCTCAGGGACTGGGTGTTGTGTTGTCCCAAAGATCATTGTTTCATCCCTATCGACGTGCAAATCGCCGAAGTGGCGTCAAATCCGCAGAAGGCCCTAGTCACACGACATTTTATTTTATTTAGTGGAAGTCCACATAATATTGCTCTGACGTGACGTGTTCTTTGTAGTGTATAACAACTGCATTGGCCAGACAGTTCACCAGATCTCTCACAGTTCTAAACGTGTGGAACACGATGAAGCTGGTATTTACCCGCTCTCTAGGGCCTGCTAGAGCCACTGCCGCTCACAAGATGTCATTCGATACCTTTATGTAGGTTCGCATGAGACAATACACGCTTGCTTTGCTGTTAGAGAGAGAGAGAGAGAGAGAGAGAGAGAGAGAGAGAGAGAGAGAGAAGGCGGGAGGTGGCGGAACTACACTGTGACTGTAACTTTACTGTGTCAACAGTGCTTTTTTTTGTCTGAATTTGTTGTCATATACACCTACAATGATCAACTAACCGTCACCTTACTTGTCAATAAAATGACAGTGTTGCTGAGGATGTTACTTTATCTGTTAGTGTACTTTTTACCTTTTCCGGTAATCTATTGAAGGGATTTGTGGGTCCTTAAAATTCACTCCTTTAAAACATGGTTGCTTAATAAATACGGAAGAAATCCATATTTCCATCTTTAATGGCATGATAAGATAATATTGTGCAGGATTGTGATCAACGAACACATTCTGATGTAATGATTGTTTTCGTAATCTTTGACCATCAGTTCTTAGTACCTCGCCATAAAAGAATTACAAGCAAATAAATACTGCTATTGCCCACCATCCGACCAAGTAGGCTGTGTTCATAAACTTTTGCCTCTCTGAAAATGTGCATTCAGGATCCAACCACATTAAGTACAAGAACAACACAACGAGCAACAACAACATCCAACCACTCAGCCGTACGATACCATTGTTTTTTTCTGTCATTCGTAAAATGTAGCTGCTTCCAGTTGTATACCATTACGAAACGGAAAATCTACGACAAAAACCCAAGTGACAAAAACAATCTTCAAAGAATATCATACACTTTTCTTTCCCGTCTTTAAATATATAAGTTTTATATATCTTTTGTCCAAGGAAAAATAGTTTTTTTAACATATTTAGACAGCATTTTACTATTGCTCGAACTATTTATGTGTGCCAGGAATGAAATGTTTTGCATGTGGATCGGCACGATATCGAGCACTTGAAAACGACCATACGGTCAGAAATACGACTGTGGCACCTAAAATAAATATGAAACACAATAGCTAAAACTTTATCTTTCAAAAAGAACTTCGGTAGCTGGAGACTGGGTTTCAAAACCCGAATTCCGGTAATTGTTACTTTTGTTAAGTATCTCTAAAGACTTTTATGTTAATGTGCTTTTCGTTTCGTTCTGAAAGAGTTCTCGCAACTTCCTGGCAGATGAAAGAAATTAAGTTAGTCCTATTTTTAGCACCCGTATTCCGCAACCTGCAGATCATAATAACAACGGAAGATGAAGCTTTATCTTTTATACCTGCTGACGCACAGAAAAAAAGAGATGCTTGGATAATTTCTGACAACTGCATGCCTTTCATTTGGCTGTTGTTTTATCCTTGTGTGGTTCTGAGCATCTCACCTGCTTTCGGATCTGGAGCTTCAGAAATATAGAACAGTACCTCTTTAGAGATGTACGCTATACACCTGAAATAAAGTTCATATTGCGATCAGCTAGTGACAAGACACAAGCGCGCTGACATTTCTGCATTCGTGATGTTTTTTGTGGTGTTTGTAGCAGGCAACAATGGCTTATCATATATCGATGACGGAAGGTAGACGTATACATGCAAGAGTACACAAATCCGTCAGTGAATCACAGGACCTTGCGGATAAACACACAAAAGCTTCCGAAAAAAAAGGCTATTTGGACCGCGCAACGAATTTCGTTGCAATTAGCGAGCTGACACCGCCGCCCACGCCCTGTAAAATAAACAGCCATTTTGTGTGGCGCGTCAGTTACGGAGTAACTGTTTTATCCGCTTTGGAACGAGAGAACTGTGCAGAAGACGGCCTCGACTTTCGGAAGCCTGCGCTGTCGCGCCGCGGTGTCCTGCCCGGGGCTTGCAGGACACACTCCCTGTGATGTACTGGACAGCGCCTGCTCATTATGCAACTCAAACAGCACGCCTGTCGTGCCGGCAGCACTCCCATCCTCCGCCCCTGAACAGGAGAACTTCGCCGTTGCTACACGGGCTAACGTTAACGAATTTCAGTGAACTTTCTGACATGAAGAGTATAGCGATAAGATACAGTAAGCAGCATTGGACTGAATATGTACGAAACGAGGAAGTAGTGATAATTTTGAAACTTTATTGTTTTTTTTTTTAAATACATGTACACTGCGATGCAGAATTAAAGTATCATTTTTCCAAACTCCCTAATTCCCACCCACTGCGACGGTTAAGTTAGAAGTTTGCTTCATAAGTACGTACAACCTTCCTGTGTAACGATACAATATCATGATGCCCTGCGATGTTACCTTCGGGGTTAACGACGCTTTGAACCGCAGGTTGTCGAACCATGCGAAACAATGGCTACAGCTCAATAGTTCATGTATCGTGTAAAGTGTTACATTAGCACCAAATTTCACCACTTCACCATTTCACCCACATGATCGTACCTAACCTTCTGAATGGTTGTGATGCGGCCCATCACGAATTCCTCTCATGTGCTAACCTCTTCATTCAGAGTAGCATTTGCACCTTACGTCCTGCCGACCACTGTGGCCGAGCCGCTCTAGGCGCTTCAGTCCGGAACCACGAAGCTGCTACGGTCGCAGGTTCGAATCCTGCCTCGGGCATGGATGTGTGTGATGTCCTTAGGTTAGTTAGGTTTACGTAGTCTAGGGGACTGATGACCTCAGATGTTAAGTCCCATAGTGCTTAGAGCCATTTGAGCCTTACATCCTACGTGTTTACATGTCACCCACTGAACATAGCTAGTATAGCTAGAATCATCACTATTTCTCTTTATGGAGATATTTCACTATACTGGTAAAAGGCACATTCCGTCGTCGACGTACTCACATTACACACTTTACTGGTGTGTGTGTGTGTGTGTGTGTGTGTGTGTGTGTGTGTGTGTGTGTGTGTGTGTGTGTGTGTATGAGAGAGAGAGAGAGAGAGAGAGAAAGAGAGAGAGACCAAATCCGACGTAGCAGGGTGTGTATTAATAATTTCTTGAGGAGGAGGTCTGAGGGATGTGACGGTGATAATCACTCAAATTATCTGTGAAGAGACAGATTTCTACAAGAGACGAATATCGTAACACAGAATGGCGTATATTTCAGTAAGTTTCTCATCTTCGGTAATAATGCAGCACAAGGAAAACACGCTACGTAAAACTGGTTGTACAAAGTTCTTAGGTTGCACATTGATCAAAATTTGAATTGGTAATCACGCATTACTGTTCTTCTCAAATGATCTACTTGTAATTGTATATCATGGTACAGAAAACGTCAAGAAAATTATCATACTTAGCATATTTTCGTTATTTAATGTCGTATGGAAAAAATTTATGCGGCAGTTCTACACATAGACACATTGAATAGGAACTTGCAGTAAAGATAACAGAAGGTGTCCGACTCGAAGTTCCCATAGGTAACTATTTAAGAAATTAGGAAAACTAGCAACAGCCACAAAACACATTTACTCTCAGATTAAATTTGTTGTAAAGAATCAGGGACAATTTGAAAATTATAGCAGCAGTCATAAAAATAGCTCTTGGAACAAAAATAGTCTCCAGTATCCATAACTTTACAATACTCTTACGCGGAAAGGGGAAAAGTATGTAGCCATAATATCTGACTACCTCGATTGTGAATTAAAGGTAGATAAGGTTTTAAAAACAAAGGGAAATCATTTAAACTTGATAGATACTGCTTTACCATAGATGAATTTCCGAGTGAAGAGTATGCTTTGGTTGGATTAACTTTATCAAAATTCGTTGCAGATTAAGGCGAAAAAAAAAAACAGTTATTTGAATGCCCAGTATGTAGTCAGGTTCTCACAGAGGAGACTAATTTTATTGTCGAACCAATGACACCTTCAACATAATGGCCAGTTGCCACGAATATGATACAAGGAACACGAGAAAACGACATCATCCAAAAATTATACGAGACAGTGATCCCACACCAGAAACAAGATTGTTTAACTTCTTACACAGTATTAACCAACACAATCTTTTAATTTATACAGATTGAGCACTGTGGCTAAGGAAAAGAAAATTGACCGCAAACTCGTTACATACAATGCCTGAGGAAGAAAGTGAAGCGCCCACAAATAGGTCGAGAGAGTATGCGATGTCATTGCAGCGATTACAAAATCGAGTGAATTTGCAAAGAACTTAGTCGTATGAGCCCACTTATAAGCCTGAGGTTGCACCCTTCTTGCCTAGATGCATGCGCTGATTCGGTTGTGAAGGGCGTCATGAAGTCGTTGTATCTTTCCGTGACGAAGGATAGCCCATCCTGCTGTAACAGGTCCTTGATATCCAGGATATTGGCCTGATGACTGTGCCGACGACTCAGCAGTTACCAGACATAGTCTTTCGGGGACTTTAGGGATTTTTCTGGCCGTAGTTCATACAGACACGTGTCATGTATGGATGAGCATTGTTCTGTAGAAAAATAGCGCCACGATTCAGCCACTAGAGAGGAAACACGAGAACACAGGATGTCCGTGACGTACCATTGTGCTGTCAGAGTTCTTTCAACCGTTACCAGCCGTGGCCCGAGGTGATCTCTCTTTTTGCCCGGGCAATTCTATTTTTGATTTGCTTCGTCATGTGATTTTTAGCTTCGAAAATAGGGGAATTCTTTCACTTCGTCTGCTGTGTGGTCCTTAATTTTGAGTTAAGTTGACCGTTAACCTCATTTTAGTTGCCCCTCATTACTTTTTTCTCTTTGCTCGGCTTACTCTCAGCCGATAATATGTGATGATTACTATGTTCGTTCTGTCCAACACTTCCTGCAATTCTTCCTCACTTAAACGGAGTGTATCCATGTGATCAGCTACTCTTACCGCTGATATCTTTCATCTTGAATTTTATTCCCGCTCCTGAACCTTTCTTTCATTTCAGTCCCTGTTTCTTCGATGAATATCTTAATCACGAGGGACCTGTCGTATAACCTTTCTAATCCTTTCATGGTTTTCTTTTCTTGTTTTCCCGTCTTGATCTTTGTACATATATTGTATTGCAAGTCTTTGCGTGGAGTTTAAGCTGTTTTCATGTTAATTTCGAACCATTTTACATTGTCGAGCGCTTTCTCTAGGTCGACAAGACCAATGAAATTTGAAGTTATCTTTTTTTAAATCTTGTTTCCAATGTCAGAAGTGCCTCTCTGGGTCTTTACGTTTCCTATAGACGAACCTATCGTTATGTAAGAGATCCTCGAGATACTCAATTTTCTTCGCTGTATGCAGAACGTAATTCGATATGCTTTTTTTTCTTATTAAACCAGTAACGTATGGTTACTTGGTAATAACTAGAAGTTCATAATTACGCCGGTTTTCTGACCAGAAGCTGAAATACGCTGCCTGTCGGAAATATGTAAAGCACACGACGGACATGGTCCGATGTCAATAAAGTAACTTCATTCACGTACATTTCATCGGCAGATATGCAAATGATTCTCTGTGATAGAATACATGGCCGTCAGAGTGCAGTATTGTTTGTGTTTAGTTTTGTTACCAGACCTGATAGGGAATACAAAGAGTGTGAGCATCGTCAGATGTTGAGTGATCAATGTGAAGGACACAGAGACACCACGTACTCGCTTGAGATAGCGTTATCAGCAAGTGACTAAATTTTAAAGGGACATCTTTGTGGGTTTCCATTTGGCCGACTGGTCGGAGATTCAGATTTGTTGGGCTTTCGGATGTGCCAGTGGGCCGATATTGGATTCCATGGAAACGTGAGAGCAGCGTTGTCAGGGTTTCTATTGACCACCATAAAGGAGGAGCACTGTATTGTCCTCCATTCACATCGAAACCGCGACTACCATCCGAGAACCAATCAATGAACTACCTGCGTCACTCTGAGTCTTCCTCCACGCTTGGTCGGTCATTCTGAACCCTTATGTTTGGCCTGTCGTCCGAAATTTCCTGGCATTTGCGGCACGGCACGTTCCTTTTTACCGCCCTGCCAATGTCCAGCAATGTTCATTTGTCTAGCCAGAAACTGTAGTAGAAAGTACTGGACCACTACTGTCTATTGCAGGTCGCAACATACACAGGATGGTCCGGTAAACGGGATGTGGCTAGTACTGAAATAAAAGTTTTAACTTGGCAATGTAAATTTTCTGGTGTATTTTTACGTTAAAGATCACAGTTAATACTGCCAAGTCCGTACTACGTGTCTACACAATGTAAAGCTCCCACGCACACTCAATCACACACGTAGCCAGTTTATGGTATTTACACCCGCTACCGAAGTTAATAGAGTTCACTGAATCGTTTAGTTATGAAAACGCTCGCTCAAATGTTCTGCACTCTGCTCTACACGTGATACCTGTTCCAGTCTTAGACCGCACAACACGCCACGCGGTTTTAACTGACAGTCAAAAGCAATAATTTTGATATTCCGTCCGAAATTCCACACGACTTCCACTATATCGTTCACTTAAATGCGCTTTGTACTACTTCGCGAACTCGTAATTAGCATTTTTCCGCGATTTTTTAGTACTTTCATCGGAGCTGATTTCAATGACATGTTACTAGTTCAAACCCTCAGCCCCGACTTACCTAGATCACACCAAAGGCTTTGTTCCCAGCATAGATTGGCGCGAGGCCGCATTTTTCTGATTGGCTGATATCACAAACAGCAAATCAGGTGGAAGTATTATCCCGCGCTAACACGCGCTTTACTTCAATGACCAATCATAGTAAAACATTTCTTTCTATGGCAATTGCTAAATAAATAAATTTAGAAAAGCATGAAATATAAAATTACTCCTTCTGAAATTACCGATTAATTTGTGTTCTACTCACGATTTATTCGTACCATAAACTGACTGCACATTTAATTATAGTAAATCCCCTGTATAGATTAATAATAAACAAAACAATTTTCATTTACTTCTGTTCTTCTTCACTCATACAACATCACACTGCTAATTACTACACATATAAAACAATTATAATTATGCAAATACATTAAATATTAGTCAAACATAACTTTACAACATTGTTTTGACTACGACTACTAGTACTGTCCGTCAACTGCTGACCCCTGCCGCCTACTAGTCCAACTACGTGCAGCTCTGTAACTTAGGTCCATGTCAGCTGGTGACATCTGTCGATGACTCATGCCTATAACGATATCGTCCTAACAAGTGACAGGAGCGATGCGAAGGCGCTACGCCTCACATTGTGTGCGACTTCGTACACAATGATAAGGAGAGGTGAGCTACAGAATTGTGTGGCAACTTCCATTGTAAGAAAGCTGGAAAGGAGCAGAAATGGTTAGCGAGCAAGTTAACACAGTAAACAGAAGATTTACTTGCTAAAAGTGTACAAAGACTTATTACAAATAATGGAGCAAGGAACAGAGTGCAGCCCTCACAATGTCAATAAGGCCGAGGCTTATTGAGCTAATCATGAACGATGGTGCTGGAATTGCACAGCGTCCTTTAACGAAGAGGTTCCAAGTGTGGGTGGTCTGTCTGGCTGCCGCCGGCCGTCCCATATCTCGGCTGCAGAAGGCGCTCGTTGTCCAGAGCCACTGCAGATGAGGCTCAGTGGGCACGCACCATTGGATCCAGCGGATCCCGCACAACTGCTGTCGGCGTCTAACGCAAACTTGCCATTCTACTGCAAACTTTAAAGCCTATATTTTAACACGATAATGCACTTCCACACATGCTGCATGTCTGCATGAACTTTCTGCGTGATGTTATGACACACCCTTAGTCAGTAGGATCTGTCCTTCATACAACACGTGTGGGACACGTCAGGGCTCCAGGGCTCACAAAGATATAATGAACGATATTGTAAAAGTTCAACCAGTAATTCTCAAGTGGCGTCTCGCAGTCGACCTAGTATACGACAAGGGAAAGTGTAACCAGTAGTAAACAGCACGAACTGTGAACCTCCCGGATCTTGTAGGGCGAGTGGGAATATTCCACCCTGAATCTTTATGTGAGAGAGGAATTCACTGTAGGGCCAGAGTGACGGAATATCCTGGAAGACGGAAAAGTAAGCTAGGGGAAAGCGGATGTAAGGTACTGCGGCAGGCCTTGCATCCAGGAGCAACGAAGAGCAGAGTCGGCGCAGAAGTTGAAGAGAGCACAATTGAGCTCAACAACGAGCAGCATCGAGAGGGTAGCAGCAGCTATGGATGGGACGATAAAGTCTTCAGCCACGAGAAGATGGTGGTACTCGGGTGGACGCAACTGCAACTGTTACATAAGTTGCAACTTTACCTTTTCATCTGAATAAAAGTGAACAGAGACAGCCTGTCTCTGTCTCAAGTAATTGACGTATAGAGTATCACTTGTTAGTAGGAGAAAGTTACTGTTTAGTGGTTGTCCCACCGTTAGCGCGAATCACGCCAAAGGGCCTGTGATTGAATAGTTAGGCCAAGGGGTAGTGATTCAGTAGTTAGCAGAAGAAGTTGTAGCAAAGACACTTGTCTCTGTCGATAGTGATAAAATAACGAGAAGCACGCGAGAAGACCTTTCTGGCTGAGACTGCAGGGACTTGGAGGAAACTGTATACAGAAGAAAGGATAAAGGGCCTGACATCCCAGATACGTTTTATGTTAATGGTCAAATAAACTGGTTTAAGGGAGAAGTTGTACCTTAGTACTTCGGCAGACCAGCACTGCCTAAATCCCGTCTCATCGCCCTTGTTACAAGAATTTGTCAGCTTTACCTACACTGCCCTCACCGCCTTAAGTAGCAAAGAGATTCTGCTCCCTTGAATCTCCTTTATAGAGGTTCACTGAGGTAATCACACATTCCCGGCATCGTTAACGTCCTGATTGCGGCACGCATGCCTTGTTGTTGTTGTGGTCTTCAGTCCAGAGACTGGTTTGATGCAGCGCTCCATGCTACTCTATCCTGTGCAAGCTTCTTCAACTCCCAGTACCTACTGCAACCTACGTGATTCTGAATCTGTTTAGTGTATTCATCTCTTGGTCTCTCTCTACGATTTATACCCTCCACGCTGCCCTCCAATACTAAATTGGTGATCCCTTGATGCCTCAGAATATGCCCTACCAATCAATCCCTTCTTCCAGTCAAATTGTGCTACAGATTTCTCCTCTCTCCAATTCTATTCAGTACCTCCTCATTAGTTATGTGATCTACCCATCTAATCTTCAGCATTCTTCTGTAGAACCACATTTTGAAAGCTTCTATTCTCTTCTTGTCTAAACTATTTATCGTCCACGTATCACTTCCATACAAGGCTACACTCCATACAAATACTTTCAGAAACGACTTCCTGACACTTAAATCTATACTCGATGTTAACAAATTGCTCGTCTTCAGAAACGCTTTCCTTGCCTTTGTCAGTCTACATTTTATATCCTCTCTACTTCGACCATCATCAGTTATTTTGCTCCCCAAATAGCAAAACTCGTTTACTACTTTAAGCATCTCATTTCCTAATCTAATTCCCGCAGCATCACCCGATTGTGGTCTTCAGTCCAGAGACTGGTTTGATGCAGCGCTCCATGCTACTCTATCCTGTGCAAGCTTCTTCAACTCCCAGTACCTACTGCAACCTACGTGATTCTGAATCTGTTTAGTGTATTCATCTCTTGGTCTCTCTCTACGATTTATACCCTCCACGCTGCCCTCCAATACTAAACTGGTGATCCCTTGATGCCTCAGAATATGCCCTACCAATCAATCCCTTCTTCCAGTCAAATTGTGCCACAGATTTCTCCTCTCTCCAATTCTATTCAGTACCTCCTCATTAGTTATGTGATCTACCCATCTAATCTTCAGCATTCTTCTGTAGAACCACATTTTGAAAGCTTCTATTCTCTTCTTGTCTAAACTATTTATCGTCCACGTATCACTTCCATACAAGGCTACACTCCATACAAATACTTTCAGAAACGACTTCCTGACACTTAAATCTATACTCGATGTTAACAAATTGCTCGTCTTCAGAAACGCTTTCCTTGCCTTTGTCAGTCTACATTTTATATCCTCTCTACTTCGACCATCATCAGTTATTTTGCTCCCCAAATAGCAAAACTCGTTTACTACTTTAAGCATCTCATTTCCTAATCTAATTCCCGCAGCATCACCCGATTTAATTCGACTACATTCCATTATCCTTGTTTTGCTTTTGTTGATGTTCATCTTACATCCTCCTCCACGACACTGCCCATGCCGTTCAGCAGCTCTTCCAGGTCCTTTGCTGTCTCTGACAGAATTGCAATGTCATCGGCGAGCTTCAAAGTTTTTATTTCTTCTCCATGGATTTTAATTCCTATTCCAAATTTTTCTTTTGTTTCCTTTACTGCTTGCTCAATATACAGATTGAATAACATCACTCCCTTCCCAACCACTGCACGCCCTAGCAACACTATATTGGCAATCTGGACCTTTGGCGGGACTCGACAGTGGCTCAACTTTCAACTCAGTACCAGTACCTGTAACCAGGATATGAAGAACCAGTTAGTGCAGTTGTGGGCCATGATTCCTCATGGGATGCTACAACGAGTTTCTGACACCCATCGCAGCTGAATCGGTGTATGGAGAATAGGTGTGACGTCACGCTGATAAGTGGGCTCTTGCTGCCAAGTCGTTTGTTTGTACATTTGACTCGATTGTGTAAGCACTTCGTCGGCGAGGTTTCACTCCGTTTCCCTCCTCCCCTTCTGGATGGTTCACATTTATGCTAGCCGGTGCACGTAGTGTTTCTGAATCTTTCAGCATGGTGTATGGTAGAGATGGGTAGTTCGCGAACGAACGGGTTCAAGGGAACGGTTCACCAAGATGAACGAAAGGACCGAGGAACGAATTCCAAGGAACGATCGGTTCATAGTTCACTTCGGTCGCGGCGGTCTACTTATACACTCCTGGAAATGGAAAAAAGAACACATTGACACCGGTGTGTCAGACCCACCATACTTGC
The DNA here is from genome assembly GCF_021461385.2 of Schistocerca piceifrons. Lineage (NCBI taxonomy): Eukaryota > Metazoa > Arthropoda > Insecta > Orthoptera > Acrididae > Schistocerca > Schistocerca piceifrons. The sequence goes on from NC_060138.1 coordinate 1,140,685,484, forward strand.
TCCGGACACTGCGAGAGGGCTGTACAAGCAATGATCACACGCACGGCACAGCGGACACACCAGGAACCGCGGTGTTGGCCGTCGAATGGCGCTAGCTGCGCAGCATTTGTGCACCGCCGCCGTCAGTGTCAGCCAGTTTGCCGTGGCATACGGAGCTCCATCGCAGTCTTTAACACTGGTAGCATGCCGCGACAGCGTGGACGTGAACCGTATGTGCAGTTGACGGACTTTGAGCGAGGTCGTATAGTGGGCATGCGGGAGGCCGGGTGGACGTACCGCCGAATTGCTCAACACGTGGGGCGTGAGGTCTCCACAGTACATCGATGTTGTCGCCAGTGGTCGGCGGAAGGTGCACGTGCCCGTCGACCTGGGACCGGACCGCAGCGACGCACGGATGCACGCCAAGACCGTAGGATCCTACGCAGTGCCGTAGGGGACCGCACCGCCACTTCCCAGCAAATTAGGGACACTGATGCTCCTGGGGTATCGGCGAGGACCATTCGCAACCGTCTCCATGAAGCTGGGCTACGGTCCCGCACACCGTTAGGCCGTCTTCCGCTCACGCCCCAACATCGTGCAGCCCGCCTCCAGTGGTGTCGCGATAGGCGTGAATGGAGGGACGAATGGAGACGTGTCGTCTTCAGCGATGAGAGTCGCTTCTGCCTTGGTGCCAATGATGGTCGTATGCGTGTTTGGCGCCGTGCAGGTGAGCGCCACAATCAGGACTGCATACGACCGAGGCACACAGGGCCAACACCCGGCATCATGGTGTGGGGAACGATCTCCTACACTGGCCGTACACCACTGGTGATCGTCGAGGGGACACTGAATAGTGCACGGTACATCCAAACCGTCATCGAACCCATCGTTCTACCATTCCTAGACCGGCAAGGGAACTTGCTGTTCCAACAGAACAATGCACGTCCGCATGTATCCCGTGCCACCCAACGTGCTCTAGAAGGTGTAAGTCAACTACCCTGGCCAGCAAGATCTCCGGATCTGTCCCCCATTGAGCATGTTTGGGACTGGATGAAGCGTCGTCTCACGCGGTCTGCACGTCCAGCACGAACGCTGGTCCAACTGAGGCGCCAGGTGGAAATGGCATGGCAAGCCGTTCCACAGGACTACATCCAGCATCTCTACGATCGTCTCCATGGGAGAATAGCAGCCTGCATTGCTGCGAAAGGTGGATATACACTGTACTAGTGCCGACATTGTGCATGCTCTGTTGCCTGTGTCTATGTGCCTGTGGTTCTGTCAGTGTGATCACGTGATGTATCTGACCCTAGGAATGTGTCAATAAAGTTTCCCCTCCCTGGGACAATGAATTCACGGTGTTCTTATTTCAATTTCCAGGAGTGTAGTTCCCAGGAACGTGGAACGATCGGTTCATAGTTCACTAGTTCACTTCGGTCGCGGCGGTCACTTCGGCAGTTCTCGTTCCAGCCTCGGTCGCGTGCTCGTCTCAGTCTCGGTCACCCTCGGCCGCACTCGTTGTTCTTCGCATGGCCACCTGTCTCAGTTCCACTGCCGACTGCTCCTAGTTAGTTCAGTATCCAGTTTTTCGTTTCGTTCACTGCGCTCGCCTATTTTACATGTGTTCTACATTGTTCTTGCATTTGGCTCTGGCTATTCAGTGTCCACGACAGGTAATCAAAAAGCGTTTTATAGTTACGTAAATTACATAAAAATTACGTTGTATGTAATAGGTACGTCTTTTCCGGTAACAAAAGGGCATATCAGCTCACTTCATTGTATCGTTGAACAGCAGAAGACATACTTATAACAAGGGAAGTTTTTTTTTGTTATTCATATATTTTTTGGTTTCATCGACCTGATTTAGCAGCTAACTTTCAATAATTTGCTTAATTTTTACTGTTAGAAAATTCATATAAAACGATTTTCGGGTATCTTTCAAATACAAAACATTACATTTAGGAAGGCTCTAATTATTCTAGTTTGGTTGTTTCCAATTTGCATTACCTGCTAGTTTGGTTTCTTTGGAAAAAAAGAGTGGGTTGTGGGTCATTTTGGCTCAGTTGGAAAAGCGGTGCCTCTCCATTTGAAAAGACATAGATTGCCATAAAATCATACTTACTTATTATCTCAAAAACATTTGTTCAGAAGGAGCTTTCAAACCAAAAACTTTATTACTGCGAAGTTAATTATTATTATTATTATTGCTGCATTAACGTTAATAATGCAACATAAAAACCTAATTTTTACCAAGCGTGTGACGCAAGTACGAGAAAACCACATTTTATTTTATCCTTCCATGAAGTCTCTACTTCGCCTACGAACTCAGAGACAACGTGAGGTATATATAGGGTGTAAACGATTATTGTTTACAACGTAGCATAGCTATGTAGTAGAAGTCGAAACGAAGAATTTTATACAAGACACTTGTGGTCTATTAAGTTGGGAAACAGCCACCAACAGGTTTACAAGACTACATGAGCTATAGCCCATGCGCGTCGCGTGAGATTTTCATGTTCTCTTCTCCAGCTCTCTACACATCGTCATCGATTGTTTCGCAATTGTTGCTTGCATTAGCTTGTTATTTCTTCACTGCCTAATTATTACGTGTTTGTCTGTATGTTGTATCTTCTCTTAACGGGCAACATATCGTCCGTAATTGGCGAGCAGTTTGTACTCGGGGCCGGTTTTCAGTGCGCCACCCTATATTATTTCCCTGCGACCAGTCATACAAGGCTACGGTTGGCTAAACGAATCACAGAAATTACTTCTAAAAGTGTGTAAGAATAAAAACTCTATACTCCAGGGGGGAGGCAAGTGCCCCTTTTGGTGCCCTCCATCCTTCAGTCACCTACACTATTAGTTTTCAGTTTTTCATAAGAACCATATACCAAGCACAGATGAACGGTGAACGAGTAAAAATTAACGGTTCCCAAAAAAAGAACGATTAGCAATGAACTAGTTCCCAAGGATGAACGAGTTTGGCCATCTCTAGTGTATAGGTAGCCGAAGTTAACCTCGTGAGAGTAATACGGAGACCACCCGGCGGCGGACCGCTGGTGTGGGTCCAGTCGCCGTACCCCCGATGACGCCGTCGCTCTGCAGCCTCCACCGGCCGCCGGCCTGCGAGCTCGCCGGCTCATCCGAATCAAAGTCGCCGGCCGGCAGCGCTCGCCGCAGAATCGATACGCGCCTCACGCACCGCGCTGCGTGGCCCACTGACGCCGGCGGCGCTGCGCGGCGTCGATAGCAGGCGCGCGCGCACGCACGCACGCCCACGCACACGCACTGACACACGTGCGCCACGTCACGCGCGCTGGGCAGCTGCCGGCGCTCGCTCGGGCAGCCGCTTTGTACGGAGCGGTGGATGGCGGCGTCTAGCGGCCCCCAAACGACAGAGGAAATCGCTTTTCTGGCGCCTGTCGGCCGGCGAGAAGCGGGCCCCCGATAAACGCAAAAGCGGGCAGCAGTTTGTACGAACCATCATAACGGCCTCCCTCCGCAGTCTATGACACGTTTCGCCGTAAAGGGAGAAAAGCCCGTGCTGCCTATAAGTCTGTACATGAAAGTTAATGGATCACTTTGCCGTTAATGTCCAAGTCTACAAAAAGTTTATTGTCCTGCTGACGACAAGAGCGACTGTCTCGTGCATCGTGAAGTGACACTGGGACAAAATCACTTGACGGGATTTCCGGCGACGTCGACGCACACTATTTGTGGGACGAACACAGTCACTGTGAGAGAGAGTGGCACTGGGCGGAGTGGAATGAACTACATGAATTTCCATGGGCGGAGTGTCACGAGCCGGAGTATCCTTGGTTCGATTCCGATTCCGGCACGAAGCAAAGGGCCTGGAATGGTTGTGAGTGTCCGATCTGAGCTTTTTTCGGCAAACACTCTGAACATGTCCTTTTCTATTACAGAAAAAGCAAATAGCCTGCCTGAGCGGTGGAGCGGCGGAAATGGAAGAGGCGTGGCGCACATAGCGATGATAATAATTAATTTTTCCCAGCACACTCAAGAGCTGCTTCAAATTCTGCGGCGAAGGAAAGTCTTGTATGGCACGGAGGTGCTCGGGACTGGGATGTATGCCTTGGGCATTGATTACATGTCCCGGGTAGGGTAAGTCACGAGCAAAAAACACACATTTGTCCTTCCGCAAGCGAAGACCATTTTGTCGCAAGACCTGAAATAATGTTCTGAGATTGGCTAAATGTTCTTCTTCCGTCTTTCCGGAGATCACAATATCGTCCAGACAGTCTGCTGCAGCAGGGACCGACACACAAACAGTTTGTAGATATTGCTAATCCAATGTGCACTGCACGCGTGGGTTCGGATCCCATCCTCGTCGCCAAAATGTTGTGGATTGGCAGGAGCCAACCCACGGAGTTTGGAGGAAGCCGAAAGGCACGCGTTTAAGCTCACGCAGGCTGGCGTGAGGTCTGGAACAGGACAAGGTAATCAGAACTCAGTAAAACGGACGCAGATGGTGGAATACTTAACTTTAATCCATTAATGTTGAACGTAGCTCTTGTCTGTACATTCTTTACAATATCAATAGCAACTGATAATGGCGTCTTGCTAGGTCGTAGCAATTGACGTAGCTGAAGGCTATGCTAACTATCATCTCGGCAAATGAGAGCGTAATTTGTCAGTGAACCATCGCTAGCAAAGTCGGTTGTACCACTGGGGCGAGTGCTAGGAAGTCTCTCTAGACCTGCCGTGTGGTGGCGCTCGGTCTGCAATCTCTGAAGCCCGCATCTCGTGGTCGTGCGGTAGCGTTCTCGCTTCCCACGCCCGGGTTCCCGGGTTCGATTCCCGGCGGGGTCAGGGATTTTCTCTGCCTCGTGATGGCTGGGTGTTGTGTGCTGTCCTTAGGTTAGTTAGGTTTAAGTAGTTCTAAGTTCTAGGGGACTTATGACCACAGCAGTTGAGTCCCATAGTGCTCAGAGCCATTTGAACCATTTTTTTTGCAATCTCTGATAGTGGCGACACGCGGGTCCGACGTATACTAACGGACCGCGGCCGATTTAAAGGCTACCACCAAGCAAGTGTGGTGTTTGGCGGTGACACGACAAAAGTAAAACTGTTTTAGAGGAATGTGGCCTAAATTGTACCACTTTTGATATTTCCCTTTATTATAACCCAAACAGTAACTTACAAAGGTATTTAAACAATGTCATCCTTAAGTGTAAGAAGATGTCTAGATTTATAAAGGGTTTTAACTACAGCTACCAGGCATAAAATTTGTTATTTCACTACAAAAATACAGCAACCAGCCACTTTTTAATGCGTGTTATTTATGCCAATATGCATTTCGGCTTTGCACCCATCTTCAGCTGGCAAATTACATGTAACTTCAGTTTCTACAGTGGTACAATCTCGACAGCAGTTTTGATGCTGCAGCTGGCCTGTGCAAAAGCAGCGATTCCAACCATTTACTTCAATTTCGCGAGTTTAAAGTTACACACTATCAGTTGTTCATTTTACTTACATTCTCCTCTCCTTGTTTTTTCTTGGCTCTTCTTCTTTTTTGCAACAACGCAAACACTTTTTGTCACGTATTTTACACAGGCGCACTGCGTTATCCGCCATGTTGTCGATTGACAGTTTTTGTTCACATACAAGCGGTTTATCTATGGACAGAGTTACATTTTACGAAAGTTTTGAGGTTCTAGATAAGCTACTGGTTTCTAAACAGTGACTTGGGTGATAGAAGTATTCTAAGTAAGATGTATACCATTTTTGTTTTTGGTTACTTAGGCAGTATTGAAGATCATAAACTAACAACACATTTATACAAAGCAGTAATTCATACATTTACAATATAACAACGATAGAATTAAGATTTTTATGTTGTATATTATTACATGCATTTGTTGGGTTTATATTAGATTATTTTATTTCTTGATTGTGCTTAGTAAGTGGTTTGATAAGTAGAATGTGGAAGTTTTTCAGAAATATTCGGTTTGGTAGCTCTGTTTGGTCGTTAAGTATGTCAGAAGGGGTGCATGTTTATGTGAATAAATTTTGATTTCTTCTAGGGGGCTAGGTGGAGAACATGTACGTTATGGGATATGTCTGTTACTTGATGTTCTTCTTCTGCAACATGTTGGGCAAATTGTTATAAAATTTGTTAACTAATGTATTGTTTATTTATTGTGTGACATGTTTCGAGGGTATACCTCATCTTCAGGCTACATAGCATTACAAAAACAATTCCACAACAGGATCATGTAAATGTTAAACAATCCTTTCATGATCCTATTGTGAAATTGTTTTTGTAATCCACATAGCCTTATGATGAGGTATACCCTCGAAACATGTTGCATAATAAATAAATAATACATTAGTTAACAAATTTTGTCTCTCGTAGCGATAGTTAGAAACCTTTACATATTTTTGAAGCAGTCACGGTCGAAAAATAGTCCAAATTGCTTCAAATTCTTTTGTAAGAACATGCTACTGGCATCTCATTTAAAGAACGGAAATTCTGAGAAAAATGATCACAGTACTCTTAATTTTCTAAAAATCGGTAAATGTTGCAAACTAGCAACCTGGTTTCCTAATTTGCACCAGTCTGTGTATAAACTGTGCTACCCTTGTAAACTATGTCGCTCACCTTGAAGATACGTACTAGCGGAAGTTTAAGGAAATGTTCCATATTTTAGTTCTTACATCACGGTCACACCTTTCGCCAACCCCGCACACTTTTCATGAATCCACATTTTGCATCTCGCGCATATGATCATGTTTTCCATTCTATCTTCCTCGCACAACTCGCAATATCATTTCTGTGTTCACTGATTTAATTTTGCGGTGGATTCCCCGCATGGTCTCCAAAACTTTGTTTCCACGCGTCAAGCTATAGTTTTAGGTTCCTTCTCCTTTCCTTCCTTTCTTTTATGCTGCTAGTCATCTCACCAGCTCCTTGCCTTCGCTTGGAACTTTCATCAGGTGCCTCGGATACAGTGATATTTCTTGGATGGATTGTAGCCCACTTTTTACCTGCCTTAGTTTACTCTATGTCAAAATTATGGCACAATAAATTTCTTCCTGTAACGTCGTTGCAAGTTTTCTTAACACAGACATGCATAAATTGAACCTCAAATGTAAGAATGTGCTCTGCCAGTTCATTTTGAACTTCGCTGGAAAATCTTTTTCTGCAGCCAAAAACTTTTACGCATCCATGTACATTTTTATTCATATTTTGAGCACACCTTTTAATTGTCGGCTTAGGCACGTTTTATATGCGTGTTCGTTCATTTAATACATGGTTTCCATCTCGTTATACTGCACTGTTAGAGCAAAATGCTATTTATCTATGCTTCACTTCCCATAACATCCTTCTCATTCCACACTGTAATATAAAATGATGGTTTAATTAATAATTTAGGATAAAGAACCCATTAGAAAGTTCACTATATCCTTTCTAAACGTTATGTTGTAGTAATAATGGTGAACGCATTTTTTAAAAGCTCGCTATACGACCAAGTTCCTTAAACTGTACCGAGACAACATCAGAAACTTGTAGCGGTACGTTATAGACAACGTCACCATTTTCTCTTTTTCAGTTTCCTACAAACGAATCACAACTAATATGGATTCTTGACTGCCTGAAACTAAGGTTATTTCATGTATATTCACCTACAAATAAAACATTATGTTGCTCCTTACCATACAACAGTAATTCTCTCCTCCATGTACATACATCATAACTACAAAAAAAAAAAAAAAACTAGCGCTGTCTTCAGACGATGTGCTCCTCAACACGCAGAACTCATAACTGACAATACGGCTGCAAGAAGCACATCGTTCACACTGAATTCACTAAACGTCATATATAACAACAGGTAATAATTTTGTAGCAGTGGTACAAATTAGGACCTGGTACAGTACAGATAGCTTTGCCCTACCACAGAGAACGTATGGTGACAAACATTAGGACATGAACACGTTCCGGCAAGTACAGTATTTGATCAAAAGTATGTGGACACCTATTAGTGGACGTTAACAAGGGGTGTGCCCACACTTCGTCTTGCTTGAACTGTGCAGGGAACATTTTCAATGAGTTGTTTGAATGTATGTGAAGAAACGCCAATCCATCCTTCCTCAAGAGCCGAAATCAGCAAAGGTAGTGATGTTGGACGCAGTGGCATGAAGCGAAGTCGGCATTATGGCTCATTCTAGACGTGTTCCATTGCATTCAGGTAGCGCCTCCGGTAAGACCAGTCTGTTTCAGGAACGTTACTTTCCACAAACCACTGCCTCGCAGATGCTGCTTTATGACAGCGTCTATTCCATTAGTGATGCAGTCATTGTCTCCGAACTGTTCCCCTGCTGCACGGAGGATACAATGCTGAAAAATGTTTTCCTGTCCCTCTGCACTTAAGAGGAGAACACGGCAAGTGCTATATCCCGATTTCCCAGAAACGTCGCTCAGTGGAAGAGGGGCCAAAATAAATTACGCACTTGCATTGACTTATCCGTAGATACTTGACCGTTTCTGAGAAAACGACCGTCAAAGTTTTCCACGTACTTTAGGTGCACTTTTGTGCGTGATAGCCTCAGCCCATTTGGACGCATACCGGCTAGCACCGCGATCTCAAACTACTGCGTCCCTTTCTCGAAACCCGATTATTGTTTTCATTTATTTTTTAATTTCATTTATCTACCGTCAGTAGAGGGTTACTACACGAATGTTTCTTATCAAGTTAGAGGATACAACGTTTTTTATATCAATTGTGAGATGACAACTTAGTTTCACAGTAAGTGGTCTAACATTCTGCGTGGTGTCTGTTGTTCTAAGTCGTGTCTCCCTACCACTTTCGCGCAACGACGTTCTGAGCGTGTTTTTTAGGGAATTGACTAGTTTGAACCTGGGACCTGTTGCTGGTAAGGAGACGCCAGACCACACATGACATGTAGAGTTCAGAAGAGTTCAGTGAGACTAGCGATGATATAACCAAATACTTAATGATTTCAGCGTCAGCTCCACTGTACTCCCTGTAAAACAATCTTAATACTAACTAAATTTAGTGGAAGTGGTTCAAGTCTATCCTTTTTGTAGTTAGCTGGTAAAATAACGTCGAAAAATCAGTTATGTTTACCATTGGAAATTCTATTCTACTCACAAAACATTGTTTATAAATTGCACTATTGATAAAAGGAAATGTTTTAATACAGGACGGTAAAAACCAACTGCGTTCAACAAAAATGTGAACGAATATTCCCTGAATGGGTTTCGAAGCTCTATAATGGATGCCATATCACATCTATAATCTAGGTTTAAATTAAGTTTCACAAAAGAGAAAACTATCAAAATGGTCTGCAGTGACCCTCAATTATCTTTAATTACTTATCTAACTTGTCGTAAATTACAGTGGCTGATGGGGCTTCTCAACAATTATATAACAGAAAAATCATCGCGTTTCAGATTTTAACTTACGTAGCAAATGTGAATAACATGAGCTTCAATTGACGATCGACACTAGTATTACGTAAAAAGGGGATGTAACAGATGAGACTTCTGCATTTCTGAGTGAAGCCTTATGCGCTCAAAAATGCGGCATCGCGTGCGTTCATTACCTTGTCGGTGTTAGTCAGGGGACGACGGCCGGCGCAGCTCCACGCACCTCGTCGTCTCGGAAGCAACTCTCTCCTAACTTCTCGTTACTACAATTTACCGAAGTTGGTTTAAAAAAACTATCTGGCTGTGTTCTCATCTGACCAATCAGGGTCTCAATGTTAACCTTAAGCTCCGCCTACAAAAATTCTGTCTATCCAATGAGAAACGTTATACTTTTCGTGGTGGGGAAATGTTTTTAAAGTTTGCAACGTAACAGAGACGCGAGAAAGTCTCACGCTAAAACTTGCAGCTGGTGTGGCCCTTTTAGTGTTATCGTAAGATCTATACTGTTCTTCTGGAGGGCTCTAGCTTTTAACATGGGCTGGGGGGTGGTCCTGTCGGTTAGCTGGCGACGTGGGTGTCCGTCCCTTATCGTAGGGCCTTCTAGCTTAACACGGTTCTGCTCTCGGCTTCTGTTCTCGTTTATCCCCTCGGAACTGCGTCTGTCTCGCGGTGGGAAGGTATGACAAGCATTTAGGCGTTCTTGTGTTAGTCTGTGGTATTCCATTTGCTCACTCGTTACTCGTATTACTTTGGTTAATTTAATGTCACGATTTATTCGGAGCTATGTGACGTACTACTGGATTTGCTTATCATGTCAGGGTTTTCATGGAAGATGTTGGATTTGCCTGACACCTTACAGTACCTTACATTTACTATGTAAGTATATATAGGAGAAGCTCTCCTGCTTGAAGGTAGGAGACGAGATACTGCCAGAAGCAAAGCTGTCAGGACAGGGTGTGAGTCGTGCTTGGGTAGCTCAGGTGGTAGAGCACTTGTCCACGAAAGGAAAAGGTCCCGAGTTCGAGTCTCGGTCCGGGACACAGTTATAATCTGCCAGGAAGTTTCATATCAACGCACACTCCGCTGCAGAGTGAAAATCTCATTCTCAATACAAAATTATTTAACCAAAACCATCCCTTCTGAATACAACCAAAGTAATTAGTCAGTAAAGAGAAAACATAGTACAACATAAAAAAGAACTTATGCAAAGCATAATTAATCAGAAGAAAAAATTACATAATATCCTACTATGGTGTTACAAGTCGGCATCGCCTATATAAGACAACAAGTGTGTGGCACAGTTGCCTGATCGGTTGCTGCTGTTACAATGTCGGGTTATCAAGAGTTATGGGAGTTTGAACGTGGTGTTATAGTCGGCGTCACGAGCGCACCGTGAATATCAGGAATTCGGTAAAACATCAAATTTCCGACATCGCTGCAGCAGTCCGAATTCGTTTCCCGGTTGATGCAAATTTTTAAAAAGAGGAACATGTTCTATGAGCATTTTCATGAAGCTAAAATGCATGCTTGTTAAAATTCATGGTGGAACCTTCAGTTGTTATTCAGTTTACACAATTCACTACTAGTTTCGGTCAATCACGGTTAGCTGCTCTAATGCCAATTAAGCTTGATAATGGTCACTGACCGAAACTGGTATCGAATTGTGCAAAATAAATGACAGCTCAAGGTTTCACCATGAATTTTAACAATTATTTGGCGGCTGAATATCCCCACCTGCAAACATACAGAAAATACATGCAGATGGAAAAGAAATCGGTAGCGCTGATCACTCGTAATCGCTCGTTCGAGTCTCGTTTCAGTCATAATTTTTTAGTTTTTCTCGTTCAGTTAAATTTAAATATAAAATTCATCAAATATATGCCAGTTAACACTTATCTAATTGTAATTTTTATGAAAAACGCACGTCTTTCTATTTTTAACCACATATGACTCACAAAAATCGTTTCCGTTGCAAATATAAATTGTTAAATAGCAGTGCTTTATAAAATATTGATAGTAAAGTATGTTTCGGTTGTAGATAAACGTTCTAATTAATTTTATTTCATCTTTATGCAAATAATGTAAATGCCCATGAAGCATGTATATTTGTTTAAAAATTTTGCGTGGCCAGGAATTGAAGCTACGCTGTGTATGTCGCAGGCAAGTACAATTCCGCAGCACCACGCTGACTGTCGATAAAGCGCTCTTACTTTGAAGCATTATTAAAGTCGCTTGGTAAAACATGGAAGTCAATTTTCTCATGAAATTTTGAGAGTTGCATCGAACTGCTGTAGTGACTGATATTTGACTAGTGAACATAAACATCGAAAAACTCACGAAAATCCGCAAGCCGTGAGGTCACCTTTTTAATGTCGTATGTATGTCTAAAATCTCTTTTATTACTCTGGAATATTTGTGACATGTCTTATCAGTGATGAAACGAAATGATCGTATTGCATTATTGGGCGGGAGTCCCTGTCTGCAATTGTTCGGCCGCCTGGTCTGAGTCTCTACACGGTTCACTCACATTAATGAGACCACCGCCTATTTTCGATGTCAACGTGCGATAGCCACTCACAGACAGCACGTCGCAGCACTAGCTGTGCAGGGGTATACAGGGTGAGTCACCTAACATTACCGCTGGATATATTTCGTAAACCACATCAAATACTGACGAATCGATTCCACAGACCGAACGTAGGAGAGGGGCTAGTGTAATTGGTTAATATAAACCATAAAAAAATGCACGGAAGTATGTTATTTAACACAAACGTACGTTTTTTTAAATGGAACCCCGTTAGTTTTGTTAGCACATCTGAACATATAAACAAATACGTAATCAGTGCCGTTTGTTGCATTGTAAAATGTTAATTACATCCGGAGATATTGTAACCTAAAGTTGTCGCTTGAGTACCACTCCTCCGCTGTTCGGTCGTGTGTATCGGAGAGCACCGAATTACGTAAGGATCCAAAGGGAACGGTGATGGATCTTAGGTACAGAATAGACTGGAACAGCACATTACGTCCACATGCTAACACCTTTTTATTGGTCTTTTTCACTGACGCACATGTACATTACCATGAGGGGTGAAGTACACGTTCGACGGGCGTTTCGTAGGACGTGGAGGACGCATAAATTGGGCAGCCCGTTCTCCTGATCTTACACCTCTGGACTTCTTTCTGTGGGGTACGTTAAAGGAGAATGTGTACCGTGATGTGCCTACAACCCCAGAGGATATGAAACAACGTATTGTGGCAGCCTGCGGCGACATTACACCAGATGTACTGCGGCGTGTACGACATTCATTACGCCAGAGATTGCAATTGTGTGCAGCAAATGATGGCCACCACATTGAACATCTATTGGCCGGACATGTCGGGACACACTCTATTCCACTCCGTAATTGAAAACGGAAACCACGTGTGTACGTGTACTTCACCCCTCATGGTAATGTACATGTGCGTCAGTGAAAAAGACCAATAAAAAGGTGTTAGCATGTGGACGTAACGTGCTGTTCCAGTCTGTTCTGTACCTAAGGTCCATCACCATTCCCTTTGGATCCTTACGTAATTCGATGCTCTCCGATACACACGATCGAACAGCGGAGGAGTGATACTCAAGCGTCAACTTTAGGTTACAA